>NW_028240863.1:0-49434 GCF_964263255.1 Lissotriton vulgaris
TAGCTGGCAGCCCCCAATTACCTCCTTCTCCACGGATTCCCTCAGTACCACCCGCCAACAGTGTCCCTCATTTCTCCATAGCACACCTCTCATTTGTATTTTGTTTGTTTTATTATGCTACTTATAAAAATGTAGGATGTCAGAGCACTTTGGCATGATAACGATGTCGCCCAGTTCGCCATAGTCTCGGGACTGACCGACCTCCAGTAAGTGATCCCGACACCGCTATTACAATGTGACCATACATGGTGCGGTCCCATACTCCCATTTGCCCATGCTCCCAACCAGCCATAGCACAAGCTCCCATGGAGAAATGGGATATTCTGTTATTCCCTGCACCGCCAGGTGCCTGCTAAGTGGTGCAGGGATTCACAGGGGGACACCATATGTGCACCCTCGGCCCCCAACCAGAGGCTGTGGAGGAATGAGAGCCCTTGCTTTCCGACAGACTTTCCACGTCGGAAAGCCTGCACATGGAAAGCCTGTTGGTAACCAATGTCGTAATCCTGATGGCAGAATCGCTCTTCTCAGGGAATACGATGGGGCTTCAGACTGGCCGACAAGCATCTTGAGCCTGTCAGAATCCAAACGTAATGACCGTCCAGTTTAAATTCCAACTGCCTACATTGTTATTAGGCTGACAGAATTCAAACCGAAAATGTTGGTCAGAAAGCCTCCAACCACAGGTCAGAGGATATCGGACTTAATCATATTCGACCCCTCAATGTCACACAAACATTATACAAAAACAATGTATTATAGATGTGTAAATCAGTCAATAGGAAATGTTACATAAGACAATGAGGGTTTCTAGGTGTAGCAATCACATATCATCCAAACTTACAGTTTTGTGTAAGTTTACAATTTTTTTGCAATTCACAAAGGAATTTTACAAGTAGTATCTTTACGAATGCCTATATTTTTATTTGTGGAATGCACAAGTGTGGCGAATCTGCACTCGTAAACATACTACTCGTAAAATTCCTATGTGAGGTGCAAAATCGTAAACTTATACAAAAGTGTAAGTTTACCTTTGTGAATCGGGACCTCAGGATTTAAAACGTACCACAGTGGTTGGGGTTGGCTTTACTAGCAAGAAAGCCAACCAAACACTTTTAGCACCATTAGGTTAATGAAAGAGTGGGGAAAACATAGCTTTCTAACCTATAGTATGCGGTTTGCATGCAGCTCTACGATGATAGTTGATTGGTCACTGTGCTATATTAGGATTGTAATTTGTGAACTCCAAGTAATAAAAGGATCTCTGTAAAAAAGCAGTAACCCACTGAGCTAGCCACATAAAATACAGTTCTCTGATCTGTATGATAAAATTTAATTGCAGTAGCCAGAAGGCATATTAACCCTCTGTGCTACTTTATAATGAGTCAAAACTGCCACTAGACAAAACACATCTCTCTCCAGCAGGAACATTAATCACAAGAGTTATTATTGTTGCCGGAAAATGCCTGGATGCAAATGGATCCGTGCATCAGGTGCCTTTCAAGCCAATAGGTTATTTCAAAACACAGTCCCTTCCCTCCCCCCGCTCAGTGTCAGGTGCAGCCGCACCATTCGCGCCTCTCTAAAGTTGGCCCATTTGCAAAATCTTGATTGGGATTCATGGTTCAGGTGAAGACCTGACTCATGGCAACAACCTCTGCACTTGTGGCGTAGAGCTCCTCCCCAGTAAATGTCCGTACACCTGCCAGGATTTGCATTATGAATTCCTGGCAAGTGTAAAAGGGTAAATTTGCAGCTTATTTTTGTAAATATGTCGCATCCCTGCATTTTGAAAATGTCATAGCGCAGCACTGTAAAATTTAGTGTAGTACCACGCTCCGGCGTTTTCTTGTACATATGCCCCCATGTGTTACTTGTGTCAGATAGCTGGACAGTGAATCAGGATGGGAGTAAATACCTGGTGCACCTTGCTAAGCACAGGTAAAGCTATAACCCATAATCTCCTTGTAGGAATGTAGGATTTGCTTTTATGTTTACCCCCATTTTTGCCTGTTGCAAAGCTTTTTCTGACTATACTGACAGGGATCCGGCTAATCAGGACCCCAGTCTCTATGCTTTCTCCCTTAAATTGGTATGGTAATTACGTAGCTATATCCCACATTGGGCACTGCTGTACCCCTATAAGTCCCTAGTATATGGTACTGAGGTACCCAGGGCATGGGTACAGCAGGGGTCCCCCCATGGGCTGAAGCATGTATTTTGCCACCCATCACTCAAACTGTAACTACAGGACTGCCATTGCAGCCTGTGTAAGCAGGCCTTTCAATTCTGAAGACAGGGTGCTCGGTTCTAAGTGTGAGGGTGCCCCTGCATGAACAGGACACCCCTACAACCTTCGGAGTCCATTCTTCCAGGTTTTAAGTGCATCAGCCATTATGATACATAGAGTGGCCATGCGCCATTATGCGATGACCAGCTCTAAACTGGCTGCAACGGACCCTGTCATGTTTGGTATCAAACATGTTGGAATCATACCCCCACACCCTAAACAGGGTGGGGGGTTTGATTCAATGCATTGTAAAGCTCCTCGGCTATGACTGCTGCCGACCAGAGACACGATTCTGCACTCCCGCTGATGAGCCAAGCTCGAGCAGGGGAAGGCAAACCAATAGAGAAACTACACTGGACCTCTCCAAAGGGAGAGAAAGTAACATTTACATAAAAGTTTCAATCTTGCTTCTTCTTGGACAGCAGAGTTTATGCCAGATTTCAAATGTTGTACAGACTCGAACAGGAGAGGTATTGTTCAGGTTACATATATCGTACTGGATCAGGTGTATATGGTGCCAATAAATGAAATGTTTCTAATATAGATTAATGCCACCATCGAAGTCATAAAATAGGTTCCCATCATCCAGAAGGTACCCACTACAACTGGGAAGATTATGCCACTTCAGAAGTAATACTTATCACCAAATCAGCATGAAATATTACTGAAATAACAGCTTGAAATATCTTTCTATAGAGCTTACATTGCCCTAAAGCACCAGCCTATCATTTAAGTCAAAAAGCCTAATTCTGTCCCCACACATGTCATTTTAGATAAATTCACCCGTTTTCCCCAAACCAAGAAAATGTTCAATTTTGTCCAAAATGCCACTTTGTCCTTTAAATGAAAAGAACTCATGTTTCAAACATTCCCTGCTTTCAGTTTTAGTAAATTATTCTATAATGACTTTTCGCATGCTGAAGGAGCGAATGGTAATCAGCCAGGACAAATGTAGCCAGAGAGACAGTAAAGCTGGAGGTGAGTATGGCCTCCTCTGTCTCTGTTGCATCTCAGATGTTGATGTAAAAAGTCTAACATCTCTAAGGATCGATTAGCTGAAGAATTGACCCCAAAGGCATATCAAAGTCTACCACGAAAGAAGATACCCGACTATGAGAGAAACTCATGCGGGTAGGAGGGGTTGACAACTTAAATAATGCACCGAAGAGAAAAGGGAAAAAGTTGCGCTACTGCCCAAAGTGAGTCTGCATTTTTAACACTGGGTGGATGATATAAAGGGGCAATAAAAAGTGGGCACCGTAGTAAGCTGGAAGGCTGTCTTCCTTCTAAGAGGCCTGATTGAGAGCAAGGGTTACTAGATTTAGATGATGTGCCTTAGCATTCAAAGGTTAAGTCCCTCAATAATGCCCAGCCAGCTAATCTGGATACACTTGATAAGGAAAAAATTGATTCTGCTATCTCAGAAACAGGAAGAACATTCATTGTTATAGAGATTCAAGTGTAAGGTTGTGATCTTACGGCTCTTTACTTTCTCTCAATACTTCTTCACTCAAAAGTTTTCCCCAGTGAATAAATCATGGATCATCCATCTGCAGAATCGAAATGAGGAGAGCTGATTTATCTCCATCCATGAGAAAGAGTTGATGAAGAATTTCAGAGGTAGAGTACATTCTACCTTTGATATTTTTAGTGGAATCATCAGAAGTCCTGGTGCAGATGCCACAGATTGTATTCACCCAGCTGAAGAAACCCGAAGAATCTCAATGATTTAGGTGAGACATGTGCTACGGACAGGACGGCGAGATCCGTGTTACATTTTGTGGGTATTCTTAGGAGATAAATGTACAAATGTATGCAATCTAAATGGTACTCTTTTACATGATGAATCATCCAGCATAGATGGATCACTTCTGGACCTATATGGAACACTTCTAGGTCAGTACATAGGGGCTCTCTAGAAGTGTGTTACAAGATTATCAAGACTTAAATATCGTCTGACAAAAACTATAATGATTTTAAAATAATTTACAAAAAATATTGCCTTATTAGAGTTAAGTGAACAACAAAGAGGGACCTAAAAAGGACAATATTTATAGGGGTCCAGTGAACCTGTCCTAAGAACCTGTAACCAAGTAATGTACAAATTCCCCAAATGATAGTATAGCAGAGTAGTCTCTCTCTCTCTAAATAAATGTGTGATCAATAATCAGGGAACCGAAGGGATCCCTTGTTGGAACTTAGGATGCCTCACACAACTAATTAGCTGGATGATTATTTCCATCCTGCAAGATGGTTGTCTTGCCTCATCATCGGCTTCCTGCTCCAACGTCAAGCCGGCGCTGCAATGCCTGACGGGTAGCACTAGGTGCTACATTTTTGTGGAGTTCTTTAGTTCCTTGCCGTTTGTTGAGTGCGTACGAGGGGCCTAAGGAGGTGAAGTAGTGAGCGTGAACAAGTGTGTTAAAAAAGGTTAGTTTAGTCCACTAAGACTACTTTATTCATGTGGCTAACTGCCTTGTTAAAATAGTGAAGGGAGGGGTACCGGGACTCAAAGTAATTATAGTTTGGTCTCGTTCAACCCTCACCTGTGGTCAACATGTTTCATGCCATATAGGCAATTCTTCAGGACCTAATTTGTGCTCATAAACTTATAGAATTCCCAACGTGGGCTGCAATGTATGTAATATACCACCTGAAGGGTCAGTAACCAAGGCAGGCAGGGGTTCCTGCGTGGAAATCAGCCCTAGAGGGAAATAAACAAACAGCTGTTATCTATAGAGTACTACATGCTGAAAGTTACATGTCAACACCGTGTACATTTATGACCCTTAAACCAAGCGTCAGTTATCGTCCAGCGGGGTCAAGTGATATAAAAGTGAGAGAGAGACTAATCGCATTATTTTAAAACCAAGTGTATCAACATCTTGTGGCTACCCAAGAGAGACCGATAGTCTACATATTCTTCGTATGACTGGTTCAGTTAGTTAGTTGTGCCAAGATGAGGGACCACGTCTGCCGAAAAAAGAGAGAAAGAGAGAGGGTGGCGGGGGATCTCAAGTGTGGAATATTGAAGAATAGGATCTTACCCTCAAACCCTGGAAAAGGTCCCCACAGACTGTTCTTGTGGGACCTGTGCTTCTAGGTGAGTACCTGTAGAGTGGAGAGAGGAGATAAGCAAAGGGGCGGGGTTAACATCACCAAGGCCCGGAGCAAAGGGCGGTATGAATCCGTCCAACAACCCGTCTGGATAGAGTTAATTCACACATCTATATCCCATGGACTGCTAATTTTGTGAACAATATATGGGCCATAATATTTACTTCAGACAATATCCTTGTTATCAACATTCTGAATCGAATCCTGCCTAGAGCTATCTGCAGACTTGAATGTTATGGGCTAACTTGTCCCTGTCTATGTAAAATCTCACAGTCACAGTTTGGAGTATTCTAGGATCATCAGCACTCGTCTGTTTACTCATTACAATGTGTCCCAGGAAGTACTAGCCTAGGCCCAGAGGCAAGGTAGCAATGGTTGCTAAAGAAATCGCCTCTGGGTCTGATTGCTCCAATTCTATTTCTTCACTCCTTTTGTTACATTTCATCAGTGTAGGAGAGTAGGGTCTGCTTCCTATGGTCACCCCCCCTTTTTGCTGTGTTTCTCTGGTTTTCCACTTTAATGTGGCTGTGGGCCTGCTAATCAGACCCACAGCCTGTTCTCTCTCTAAATTGATACCATGCACTTTAGGTGCATACCATATTGGTAACTGGGTCACCCTTGTGAGCCCCTGTATAGTGTACCATAGGTACCCAGGGCATAGGTGCACCCTAGGCCTACCAGGGGCTGCAGCATGTATTGTGCCACCCCTGGTTTGCCTTCCAAACTGACACCACAGGTCTGTTCACACAGCCTGGGTAAGGTGGTGTAATCACCCCTTACTTAGATATAGTATACCTATATCTACCTTAACATATAAATACATATACACCTATAAGCCACTCCTATGGTAGGCCTCGACAATCCTGGAGGCAGAGTGCTTGGTTTTGTGCGAGAGGGTGCCCTAGCATGAGCTGAGCCCATCTGCAGCTTTCCGAACCTTCTCCTTATAGCTGTTTTATGATAACGCCATACCATATACTCTTAAGTGCATTATTATCCTCGCGGTTAATTCTAACTTTGGTATGGCTTTATCAAAACATGTCGTGTAAGGTGTCAAACACTTTGGAATACTACCCCCCCCCGCCAATTCTGGTGGCAGGGGTAGCATTCCACCCTTCTAGAGGGAAAATACATGTAAGTTACTGCTTTACCCGGTTAAAGTTAAACAGAGCCTCAGCATCACAAAATGGAAGCTGCTGTCACAGACATGAGTCTGACCTCCTGTTGCTGGTGGAAACTCCGGCAAGGGTGGCCTGGACAATAGGTTCCCTGTCCAGGGAGGTGCCAGCACCTCTTCAGACAGGGGTTTTGTGTATTGGGGCAGGGAGGGCTGCATTTAGTGAATGCATCTAGACACTGCCTGGGGCACACAAGGTGCTCCATGCATAGCCCGGTTCAAACCAGGTCTGGCGTGAAACTGGACAAAGGGAAAGGGGTGTAACCTCCCCCTTCTCACGTCCACCCATAGGAGGGACCCAGTCAGGTAATCCAGCCCCCTTTCATAGTATAAGTGTAGGAGCTATGTCCCTGGGACTTTAGATTATCCTGGATGAATCTTTGAAAGTTTGACGTTCCATCCTGACTGGAAGATGGAAGACATCTCCCTTGTGGTCAAGGAGTGACCACCCTGTGCAAACAGGCACCAACAGCAACTTTGCCAGTCTGCCGTTTCAAGGCTCCTGTTGGAACCCGAAGACTCTGCGACTCAAGAACTGGACTTCCAGACTTCTCTGACCCCACCCACCAGCTCCGATCAGCCAGCCTCGCCCTCGCCACAGTCCCACAAATCCGCAGAACCACCACCGGAGGAAGATTCTTCTCCTACCTGGCGGCCAAGACATGGAACTCCTTCCCCACCCACCTTCGGCTGACCCAGGACCATCTCTCCTTCAGGAAACAACTCAAGACCTGGCTGTTCGAGCAGTAGCGTCTCCCCCTCCTCCCAGAGCCTTGAGTCCCTAGCGGGTGAGTAGCGCGCTTTACAAATTTGCTGATTGATTGATTGATTGACCCCGACCCACATCCACAGCAAAGCTGAGACCCGTGGCGGACACGAGAGACGTGGGACCGGACATCTTGGACATCCTGCATTTTGCTACCTGCACTCCTTTCCTGAAGCCTCAGTAAGTTGTGCATTGGGATACGAAAAGCCCAAGCCCTGAGAATCATCTGCACTGAAGCCCTGGCCTCCACACTCAGCGAGTGTCCCGTGAGCCCCACCTTCACATTTGTGCTTGACGCATCTTCTTGGTTCCTTGCCCGTTAGCTAGTGAGCCCCCTGAAGACACCATCTTGAAACTACTTTGCTCCTCTGGTTACTCAAGGCTTGCTCCAGCTTCTCTAAAAAGGAGAAGCGCCACAGACCTTGCTGGTCTGCAGCAGAGCCAATCTTAACATCCTGTGTGGGTTGCGGTTGCCAAGGCTTGTTGGGTCCAATCTGAATACCGACACTGCAGTCATCTAGATCCATTGTGGGACAGCTCGAATCCAGGTCCTGGTCATCATTGATGCCTCCTGTACCTCATGGCTGAAGAGACAAACTCACCTTCTTCACCTTAAAGCACCCGACATCGCCTGGTTCCTTCCTGGTTCTTTCCTGGTCACTGGCTAGTGACCCAGACTCTGTCCCCTCTGCTTTGAGGTTGTTCACATCTCCGACCCACTGTTGGATCCACAGGGACACTTTTCCTCTGGTCGCCTGCAGAACTTCTTTGCAGCTCTCCATAGAAAACGACGACGAAACCCGACACGAAAAGACACCTATGCACCCGGCTTCCCTGGGTGAGGTAACACGAGTTCTCCGGTGCTCCCATGGGTCTTGTCTCTCAAAGTGTTCTATTTGAAAAGGGTTCCATCCTAGTCCATCCGGAAGTGTCCTTTATTTGTAACTTTGTAACTTTTATGAACTCCCTAGAAAGTCACTGGGAACCCGCGCCTGTGTTTAGACACTGCACGCGGCTCCCGTGGGTCTCCTCCTTCCTAACCTTTGGTTGCTTAGTGTAGCCCCAGTGATTCTACAGGCCCTAGGCCTGCTTTCTAACTCTCACGTGGTACTTATACCACTTTCTTAGTATATGGTTTGTGAGGCCCCTAGGCCATAACGTATACTGTGCAACTTATAGTATATTAACTGTTTGACTTGTATTGTATTTTTACCTTTGACCTCATAAAGAGTGCAGAGGGGTTGTGTATAGATTAAATACATATATATTTGATATATATCTTGTGTGGTGTCCTTTCATTTGGTATTCAAGGGATTATATATGGTAAAACAACTTGCTTAACTCGCCTACTGAAGTCTTAGCCTGAAGACTGCTGGTTCCTGCTACCACTAGGATAGCGTTCTATAAAGTTGACTTTACAACCACCATCAATAAGGGTCGATTAGGCTGGTGCAAGGTGCCCACTAGAATTAGTGGACATCATATGCCAGGCTAACTTCTCACAATCAGGACCTCTGGACACCTGTGCTGCTTTGTTTGATTTGCGCTTTCTATGCCATCCACCCCTATGCTTCAGCTTTTCCAATGTTATAACCTCAGAATGAGCCTGAGTGAAATTTTAATTATGCCGGTGGAATGTTCTCTGCGAAACTTGAATTACCCAATGTCACATAATTTTCACCTGCAGAAGACTCCTTCTTGCAAATAAAAAATGTATTGGGACTTTTCTGCTCACACCAGTGCTTTGGTATGGCATGTCACTTTTTACGCACAGTACGTCCTTGCACGAAATCAAGATACTGACAAATCACATATCCATCTAAAAGCTTCATTTTGTAAAAAAATAAAAACACACAATTGCGTACAGCCCTGTTGAGAACGAAGACCTCTGTCCTCCTACCCCTTTGACTCACCGGTTTCACACACTGACAAGACTTTTTAGAGAATGGATGATCGCAACAGAGTGAAAGTGAGTTAAAGTGCTTTCAGCAAAGTGCGAGTGTGAGTGCGTGCACATGTTTAACAGTAATTGTGAAAATGAGGGCGTGAATATGTACGTGTAAAAGAGTGAGGGTCTGAATTTGAATGTCAACGAGTGTAAATGAAACTGAGCTACTGAATGAGTGAGAATGAATGAATGAATGAGTGAGCATGAGTGAGAAAGATGGGTCAATGACATTATGCATTAGGGAGCATGTAAACATAACCGAGTGTACATCAGTTCTAAACTGTGAGTGAACGCTTGGATGATTAGATGTTATTGCATAAGGAGTGTAAACATGTGTAATGGGGAGTGGTGGGGTCAATATTGTCATATGTGAAAATGAGGGTGAATGTATCACTAAAAGTGACGAAGCATGTTAATATGTGCGTGTGAGAGACAGACAGTCGGTAAACTGTGTGCGAGTGTGAATGAGGAGGTGCAAGTCACTGTGTGTGAGAGTATGTGAAGGAGTGCGAAAGCTTATGAAGAAAAGGTTAGTGAAAAGAGACACAGATGGTCGTAGAAACAGAAAGTAGTCCACAAGATATAGCCTCACCGAGCCTCTCCCTGCCTGCTGCAGATCCTACACTAAGGCCCTACCTACCCTGCCCATGCCCGCTGCAGACCCTGGAGTGGGATGTGCCCTCACACAATGAGCCATCTACCCTATTCACACACCTACCACACACCCTGCTCTGCCTAGTCTACTATTCACACACCTGCTACAGACCCTGTTCTACCTACCCTACTATTCACACACCTGCCTGTTCTGCCTACCCTACTATTCACATACCTGCAACAGACCCTGCTCAGTGCCCCACCTGCCCCACGCAGACCTTACCATTAAGTCTCCCACCAGGGGTGGCAGCACACTCTCTCCCGGGGCAGCCTAAGCGCAAGGGCTGCGGAGGGGTCGTAGTTTTCCACATCCTACAGCATCACGATGCACAATCGGTTCATTCGTGCGCCTCACTGTTTCTCATCAGTGGCCGGGGCAGCCACGGTCACCTCAGGTGGGCGCACGACTTCCAGGCTCGTGGCCTTGGCACAGGCATGAAGCAGTGCCATCCTTCACCGGGGAGGGCACCACGAGATAGGCCTCAAGGCGTGCAGCAGTGCCAGCCCTCATCAGGGTGGTCACCACGAGATAGGCCTTCAGGCACGGTGCCCGGGTACAAGCGCGCAGCGGTGCCAGCCTTCACCACAGTGGGTACCATGATGTAGGCCTCCTGGCACAGGCACGCCGCGGGGCAAACACTCACTGAGGGCCTCACGACGACCTTGTTTGCACCTGGCTAAAATTAATGCTCACTCCAGGCCACTTTTGTCTCCAGACGCTATTTTCAGGGTGCCAAATTGAGTTCACGATGCTCTTTTCGACTTCCGCCAAGAAGCAATTTACGAGGCACAGGTGACTCTTGAGCACAGTGGCAACTCCAAACACAGTGCCTAGAGCCTGCGGGCGGTAGTGAAAAACAAACTTGACACATTCATGTGGTGGGGGAAGATCAGTTGCTGGGTAAGATGGTGAAAGTGCAGCTCAGCGCTGGGGGCGGTGGTGAAACAATGCTTGCCATTCATGGATGGTGCTCAGTCAGGGGTGGTGATGGTTAACAGTACCCACTGGTGGTCGTCAAACACCTTGAGAGTAAGCTCAGCAGCGGTCACTATTTAAGGGCAGCTCAGTGGGCCACAGTGATGGCTGTGAAGGCAGAGGCCCTGGGGCGTAGGATGAAGGCAAGCTCAGGATCAGTCCCTTGTCAAAAACAAGCATTTGCAATGCAATAGGACTTGTATTTGCGCAAGACCTATTGCATTGCAAACGGAAGGGAGGGCGGAAGGAGACATGGACAACAGGAGTGCAGGGGGGAGAAGGAAAGAACAACCGGAGTGTGGGTGAGGGTGAGAAGGCACGGACAACAGGAGTGCGGGCGGGGGAGAAGTCACGGACAACAGGAGTGAGGGGGAAGAGGGGTAGAAGGCACGGATAACTGGAGGGAGAGGGGAGTAGCGATGGCAGTAGGAGAACATCATGAAAGTAAATAGTGCTCACAGTCTAAATAACACATACCGTGTAACACTCGAAGTAAAGGGGCCAGTAGCCATGGAAGGATACAAATGATGACATGGCCATCATAAGGAGGGACTAACAGGCCTATAAACCAATCCCAAGGCAGCATTTACGAAGGACTAAGACACAAGTCAATGAAAAATAGAGGCGGGGAGTGGGCAGGGCTTCTCTCACATACTGAACTACCACAGATCATCCCCTGAGCAGCAAGTAATTAAACTACCTGACTAACCTACTGGAAGAAGCTTGGGGACAGGCAATCACTTCCCAGTGGGCTTGTACAGTAATCTCATTATCTGGTGAGAAGTAGGAAGAAACGAGCTGAGGGGGGCTTTCTTGCATGCAGTGCTGGTGCCTTGTTTACTAGGGACCACTAGGAGAAGCTTGCGGTACTGCACCTAGAAATGCAATGCTGGTGCCTTGCTTACTAGGTACCTCTACGAGCAGCTTGCGGTTCTGCACCTAGACGTGTTGTTGCCTTGCTCACTAGGGACCTCTAGGAGTAGCTTGTGGTACTGCACTGAGACATGCAGTGCTGGTGCCATGCTCACTAGGGACCTCTAGGGGCAGTTTGCGGTACTGCATAGTGACATGCAGTGCTATTGCCTTGCTCACTAGGGACCTGTAGGAGCAGCTTCTGGTACTGCACAGAGGCATACAATGCTAGTGCCTTGCTCACTAGAGACCTCTTGGAGCAGCTTCCAGTACTACACTTAAACATACAATGCTGGTTTCTGGCTCACTACGCAAGCATTAGCATTGCTTTACTGAAAGTATGTGCTATTGGCATTGCATTTTTATTTACAATGCCAATACCTCAAACTATCAGTAATGCAAGACCTAATGCATTGCAAATACTTGTTCAAAGAGCATTCATTTCTTCTCCAAAATATTTTTATTGTCATTTACAATTAACTTTAACTGCAAAACTTGCAGATATTTACTGCTGGATGGTCACAGCATGTTCAGTTATCGAGAGACAAAGCAGGAAATAGCTGTGAGCCAATGCTGCGGGAAAGGAAGGGGCTATTGTGATATTACAAGTCAACTGTAATACATAATCACACCAAAGCCATCCAATCAAAAAGCCTAAATCCTTGACATCATGCTTGTTCGAATAAATGAACATAGCATAAACATGTAGATAAAATAAGGTATCTGTGGTGGGAAATTATATCTACCTATATGTAGTTAGCCATTTCTTGCAAAAACGTATTAAACATATTTAAGTTTTAAGTCCCTTTCAAAAATAGCTGTGGTTCATGTGTGGTAATACACAGGGTGAGTCTTGTTTTCATTTGTGTAATAACTATTATCTTTTCAAAGAACATTGGCTACCATAACTCGCTCCTTTCTGCTAATGACTTGTCATCTCAGGAAATAGGTTCATAATAGCTGGAAAACTAGTTCTCAATATTAACAAATGTAATTCTTCTCAGTGACCTCCTTTCACACTGCCCGATTGCTCTAGAATTATAACTTCACAGCTCAACTGTAATAAATAATTACAGATGAGCTTAACTGTAATTAGTTACCACATTTGAGCAGCAACATTATTTTCTTATTACATGAGACTAATGATGTCACACTTAGACTAATACCAAAGAGGCCATGTCAAAGACTTCCAGTATACACACAGTCCTGCCAACTATCAGGTGTGACGCTAACGCATTTCAGTGCGGTGCTCTGCATCACCGCACTGAAATGCATTGTCACCCATAATGCATAGTCTTAGCCCTGTCACAGAGGCACTGCAAACTGAGTGTGTGTGTGGCAGCAGTGAGCGTGCGCCTTTTGCCTGTGCAGCTCCCGCAGGCTTGGGGCACTCCCAGCAGTTGAACAGGCTTACAGTCAGTGTGCTGCTACAATGTATCTTACACATATCAATCCCACAGTGCTGCGCGGCTCTGAGTTCAGGCAGGCTGACGTCATGGCTCTGCCGCCGCAGAGAGCCCCCTGCTCCAGAGAGAGCTTAGGCCAGGCTACGCCATCAGGATGTGACACAACTTTTTTGGCGCCTTCCGTAAGGGGGATGTGATGTCCTGCGCTGCTAGAGAAGGACGCAGGGTCCGGAGATTCAATTTTTTAAGGTAGTCCGCGGGATTTCGGCAAATAATTAATCAAGGTGCTGGGCTGGTTCGTAGAGCACTGCTGCTCGCACCGGCCGGCCCCCACGCCGCTGGGCTAAATGTACACCATACCCGTGCTTCTCCCCTGCCTTAAAATTAAATATTTCAAAACCCAGCCGCTGAGGATGAGTGCGGAAGCGCCAGTGACGGGTTGTGACGGATGACAGTCACTGACCGGGTTTCAGCGGCCGCCAGGACTAGAAGGACAGCTCAACCGGTCAGTGGCAGACCACTGTGACAACCTGAACATTTACAGCTTTGATTAATTGACCCGGGGGGCTCGCCATAGTGCCCACACCGTCACCCGCTCCTCCCCGCACTTGAAAACATTTTACCCATGAATGATACACCAGACACTTTGTTTATGGGTAAAGAACTGCTGCAGGTTTATTATCATACAACCATAGTATGACATTAGTGGGTCATCTTACGGGCGATCCAGGGCAGGCAGCCCCTCGCTGCCCCGCCCGCCTGTAGAGCCAGCCAGCACGGTGGGTAGACGCCCGGACAGTGTCGCACCTTGTAGATCCTTATCTTGGACTCCCGCCCCTTTCAGGGCGGAGCGGAATGGCACACCCCTGGTTGGTTCAGGCCCCCGAACCGCCCAAAGGACTAACGGGGCGCCGTCGCGGTTTCCGGAACCTCCTGCGGCTCATGGTCTTAGGCTCGGGCACCCTTACTGTGCCGGGCAGAGGTACCCTTACTGTACCCGTCTGCCGCAGAGGTACCCTTACTGTACCCGTCTGCCTCCAGATCGCCCTGTAACTCCGCCTGCAACACAGAAAAAACATTAAAACGTTCCAATGATTTGCGCCGCCTGACATGCTGCTGGGTAAGCGGACAGGGTGGGCGCAGCACTCGAGGGGGGGGGCGGACGGACGCAGCCCGGGGACGGTGGCCGAGCACTGGGCAGAGGCAGGAAGCAGAGGCCGCGGCAAGGGCAGACCAGGCGCTATATACCTGGCATGCCCACCCCAGGAAGGCCCTCCCCCAGCTGGGTGGCATGCAGGTACCTGGGAGGGGCACGGGGGCTCCCTGGATTCCCTCCCAACCCCAGGGCGCAAGAAGGAGACAGGGGGATGAGGCTGGACTAGTGGCCACTAAGGGGGCTGCCCTGCCAATGTCCCCCTGCGTGGGACGTGGGCAGCGGCAGTCTAGCGGTCTTGCACAGCGAGTCGCAGATGCATCAGTTATGTTGCCCGGGGCTCAGGCTGAGAGATTAAGAAGAACAGATCAGTGAGTATAACCACCAGCCACGTGACTTCAAATGTTGTCAAAGTGTTTAATTATAACACAATCAAATAAAATTAATGGGAGAACCTGATCTTTCTGAACGCTATGAAACTTCCATGGACGCCTATTGGGGAACTTATGGTGCCAGCCATACCACAGACACTTTGGTCTTAATTGTAGCCCTATTGACCCATAGGGCCAGTCTCATTCCTACCACTAGTGTGGCCTTTGATCAGAAGTTTGTCCCATTGACAGGGTGACAGACTCATTTGATGAAACAGGCATTAGGCAGCAGTTGTCTGAGTTGTGAAACTTTCTTGATTTCATGAGATGGGGTTCTTGACTGAGGCGGTGATTGCACTTGGAAGAGGCACTCTCAATAAATGGGTGTAGTTTCTGAAATGTATGCGTTTCCCTTGTTGTCATTGCTTGATTTTGCTCGCGAGAAAGTGTCACTCATAGTCGTTGAATGTCACTCATAATTACACTGAAATTTTGAAAATGTCACACATAAGCAATTTGAAACCTTGGCAGCTATGTACACACAGTCAGTCGGTATGTAAGTTCTGTGAGTCGGTGTCTGCATCAGGTTTCTCACCCCCTAGGCGTGTGCACCACTCTCATCACGGACCCAGGGGCAGAAACCAGGATCCTTGACCATATGAGATCTTAAATCCACAGCTGTGTCTAGTTCTCAGTGATCAAAAAGAATTCTTACACCAGTCCAAACATCACGTCACCTCCTGCAACTCAAACACTTGTTTTTAAGCAATCCCATGTTATATTATGAGTGGTTTGTCCAGGAAGTGCCAGTTTAGAGTTTCACCACAGAGGGCAGGCCTCACTGATTGACCTCATTCCATTCCTGGAACCAGAGCCGGCAGTGAATATTCACTACGCTAGGGGGCGGTAGAGAGCCAGATTCCGAGCCTGTGTTAGATAGACACCTGTTTCTTAATTCACAACAGAGAGAACTGTTCAGAAATTTGAGGTTCCTGGCAGGAAACAGAAAGCCCAAAAACAATGATGACAAGAAGAAAGAACATTTTGGATGAAATCATTCATTTCCTGACCAGAAGACGGAGCTCAAGGTCCGTAGATCACTCCCGCCTCCCGGAATAAACACGAAGAATTGAACAAGCATTTGCAATGCAATAGGTCTCGCATTATTAAAGTTTGATCTAATGGCATTGCTAAATAATGCAACACCAATAACTCAAACTTTAATAATGCGAGACCTGTTGCATTGCAAATAAGTTTGTACTATGTAAAACTGCAAAAAGAAAAAAAACAAGGCATTCGTTGCCATTTAGAATTGAAGCAGCTAGCTCATCAGGAACAAGCAACTCGTCACTGTTCTTTTTCTTGAGTAGTGTGGTGTGAGGCCTTGCACACGACAGGAAAGCGATACACAAACGCTGATAAAATAACATAGAAGTGCTGATACGCTGTGTTTGATGTACAATGAAAGTACTAAAATATACAAAAATGCATGTGTACTGTAGTGTCTTGGTGTGGACACGTTCTAGTGTTCCTGTGTGATGTAACACACTCTACACCCACCCACCACAGATGTCATGGTGTCACATGACGCTGCCAATAAAAGAGGCTGAGCGCACGTGCTCAGGACCTTTCCTACCACTCAGCCTGGTGTCTGTGTCCATCCTTGCTGCGCCTATCATGAGGGCCCAGGGCCCATACTTTCAATCATCACAATGGCGACGAGGTCGGTAGTGCAACCCATGCGTGCCACTACCAAACACTGAGGAAAAGGGGGAGAGAGTTGCCCGCCTGAAGGGCATCCCCTGCAGCAAGGCACAGCGATACGAGAAGCCGGTGAGCACATAGGAGCCCCGCAGTGACCGGGAGCCACACAACGAGCCGACCGGAGTCCACCCGCGTCGACTGCCACCAACGAGTGCCACCAAGTAACGGCGGACCGCCCAGAGCCCACCTGTGACGACCGCGAGGCTGAGAAACCCCACCGGAAAAGGGCACGGGCCGGGCGGAGTCCACCCGCCACGACCGTGACGCAGCATCTGGCCTGCCGGCCGAAGGTGAGCCTATGGGGCGAAGTGCCCAACATTAACTGTGCCAGTAAACAAGCAGAGCCTACCCGCGGCCTGGCCGAGTCACCCCTTGCCCCGCCGCGTGTGTAACGGAAGCGGCGGGGCCCAGAGCAAGCCACGGCGTGAAGGGAAGGCGGCCGGACCCGAAAGTGAACAATACCAACGAGGGGGAGGGAGCGGAGTAGCTAACCGCCTCCCGACCCCCTCGCGACGTGGTCCGGGCCAGCGGAGCCCACCCGCGACCTGTTGGCGGCACCTCCACCGAAGGAAGACTCAGCAGCGCCAGCGGAGCCCACCCGCGGCCCGCCGGTAGCGCCCAGTGAAGGACAGTGTCTGCAGAGCCAGCGGAGCCCACCCGCGGCCTGAGAAAAGCAAGGCAGGTCTCCGCCGCGCAGCGCGTGCTTGTTGAAGCTGCTGCGGCGGGAGACCGGCGAAAGTGGGACCAGCGGACCAAGATCAATTAAAAAAGGACAGAGCCGGCGGAGCCCAACCGCGGCCTGCCTCGAGCGCCCCCCGCCAGGGAAGAGTGACCGGAGAGACCCGCTCCCCCGCCGGAGTGAAGCACAAACCCCCGCCCGCGTGAGGACTGCTGAGGCTGCCGCGGGCGCTGAAGGGTAAGCGGGAGACCGGAAAGTGGAGCCTGCTGGGCCGGAACCTTACCGGCGTGTAAATAGGCAGAGCCGGTGGAGCCCATCCCGCGGCCTGCCTCAAGCACCCCCCGCATTGGCAGATGAGCGACGCGCTTAGAACAGTGCCCCCGCCGCGCGAGGAATGCATAAAGCTGCCGCGGGCCGGGAGGGCGGAAAGTAGTGAAGGCAGGACAGGCGCCGGCAACAGAAGGTGCCCCCACCTCGGGGGAGGGCAGGAACAAAGTGCCGGGAAGCGGCCGCACCACCAATACCTAAGGTGCCCCCTCCTTGTGAGCTCCGGGGGAAAAGCAGAGTGCCGGCAGCGCGGTCAATACCGCCAAAGAGTAATCAGCCCCACCGGAACGCAGATCAAAAGGAAGTACCGGTGCACCAATAAAGACTGTGAAATTTGCCCCCAGCATCAAAGCTGCATAACACCTAAAGCAAAGAAAAGCGACTCACCCATTCACAGCAGCAGCTCATTCACTGCAGCAGCTCCAACCCCCTGTGCACTGAAGCAGTAGAGTGCACACCAGGGAAAGACAAGACAGGCTGCTAACAGATCCAGCAACACTGCCACCCAGTGGCCAAAAGCATTAGTGCACCAACATCCTCCAGCACTGAAACAAGCATT
Organism: Lissotriton vulgaris; assembly: GCF_964263255.1. Taxonomy (NCBI): domain Eukaryota; kingdom Metazoa; phylum Chordata; class Amphibia; order Caudata; family Salamandridae; genus Lissotriton; species Lissotriton vulgaris. The sequence goes on from NW_028240863.1 coordinate 18,100, forward strand.
GTTCAACGCAAAAGAAGTTAGCACCATCTAGAGGCAACAGACGGAGTAGCGCCCCAAGGGAAAGCATCTCAACGCCCCAATCCAGAAAGCGCGCTCCGCGCAGAAGACAAGGAAGAGAAGACACCCACACGCACCAGCAAGGAGTCGGCGGCTGCCACTGCTGAAGCGACGTGGGAAGAGGCACGAATGTCTCACGTAACATCAACACCTCACCAAGCATCCAAGCAAGGACAAAACGTAGGGAGAAAACGACTGCCAAGCACTGGAGGAACGATCAGGGAATAAGACTGCAGAGATCAGAAGACGGAGAGAGCAGTGACTCCTAGTGGCCACAGGTGGTCACCGCAGCATCAACTACTCCCGCCAACGTTCCGAAGCAGCAAACTTCTGACGCCATCCAAAGCAGCAAGTACCCGACGGTCCAAAGCAGCAAAGTACTGGACGTCAGCCAAAGCAGCAAGAAAACGACGCCAGCCAAAGCTGCAAGTACCGACGACACGCAACAAGTGTCCGAGAGCCTTGAAAAGCACGGGCGCAGATAACGTGCCACGTGGCAAGGCTCAGCCCCCACGAGATGGAAGAAGGGCACAGGTAACGCCACAGTGCAGAACAGTTACCGAAGAAGACCACTAAGTGTGGCACCCCCAGAAGCCGATCCACAGAAGATCGCGTACCAAGCATGACCCGCGACGGGTTCTCTAAACTACATCAGAAAGTCCGACAGGACGACCGAAGAAACCTGCCAAAACATCAGCAGGAGCGGACCGCCAAATGGTCCAGGACGTTCGACCTAGTCAAGGTCTCTGAACACCATCCCACGAACGTCACCAACAAGAATCTAGAGAAGAGGGTTCGCGACACCAACTCTGGAAGCTGAGGAAGAAGGAGGAAGTGTTCCAGTCGGGGACAAACCAGGATCACACATGCAGCGGGCGCGCCCTGCATGGAGGACCCAGGTCAGGAGAGAAGATGCAAGATCGGACCGAGTGATGTCGCGAAACAGGAAGGGAGAAAAGGAGAGATCCGAGTGGCACGCCCGCCACCGTGAAAAGAAAGGAAGAAGAGGAGAGAGCGGTGTGGCACGTCTGCCACCGTGAACAGAAAGGAAGAAGAGGAGAGAGCCGTGTGGCACGTCTGCCACTGTGAACAGAAAGGAAGAAGAGGAGAGAGCGGTGTGGCACGTATGCCACCGTGAACAGGAAGGAAGAAGAGGGGAGAGCTGTGTGGCACATCTGCCACTGTAACAAGAAAGGTAGAAGAAGAGAGATCTGAGTGGCACCTCTGCCACCGAGAAAAGAAAGGAAGAAAAGGGGAGACAGGTGGCACCTCCGCCCCTGCCAGAGCGGAAGGAAGCATATTCCACGTGGCCGTTGCCACAGTAGAAGAGCAGAAAGAAGTATATCCCCGTGGCCGTTGCCACAGTTAATAATGGAAGGAAATGTATTCCACGTGGCCGTTGCCACAGTTGAAGAGCAGAAAGAGGTACATCCCCGTGGCCGTTGCCACAGTCACCAATGGAAGGAAGTAAATCCACGTGGCCGTTGCCACAGTTAGGAGTGAAGAAGATGCCAGTGCAAAATAGGTCCCCACAGTGAGTCCAAGGCCAACCATCATTCCACGGCGAACTACAAGAACTCCAACCGCACCCGTGACCACGGAAGTCAGCAACACAAGGACTGTGAGGAAAAAGGGGCTACCTAGTCGTTTACAGACTGTTTCCATCTAGCACCTCCAACCTGTGCCAAAGCGGACAAAAGTTCCCCGAAACAGACTGAACTCCATCTGCCCATTCCCAAGCTGCGGCGGATAGAAAAGCTTGGTGGAACTGAACACTTCACTGCATCCTGAGATAAGTTAATTCCCCAAATGTGAATTATTAAGTTGGGTCTTTTCATTGATTAAAAAGGGGAGTGATGTAGTGTCTTGGTGTGGACACGTTCTAGTGTTCCTGTGTGATGTAACACACTCTACACCCACCCACCACAGACGTCATGGTGTCACATGACGCTGCCAATAAAAGAGGCTGAGCGCACGTGCTCAGGACCTTTCCTACCACTCAGCCTGGTGTCTGTGTCCATCCTTGCTGCGCCTATCATGAGGGCCCAGGGCCCATACTTTCAATCATCACATGTACTTGTACAGACTCGAAGTATTTATAGGAGTACAAACACATAAGTGCAATGAAAGCTTCACTAAGCCAGGCCACAACAGATCCAGCGCCTTATTTGGAGTCAATTCAGTGAATTGGATATGAATGTGTGTGTTCTGGGGGGCCTGGCTGGAGCAATGAAGGTGGCACAGAAGGGATTCAAGCGCCAATCAGAGGTGAGGGGGGGTGCAGGGCTTTGGCCACCAACATACAGCGGCGCAAGGGGGGGGGGGGACAATGCAGGGATAGCAACGGGGCACCAATGTGGAAGGAGGGGGGAGAGAGGCAGGGGTTAGGGGCAACGCGCGTGAGAGAGGATGGCCTCTCGGGTGCCGAGGTTCAGTGTAGGGCTGCGAAGAGTCAATGCAAGGCGATAGCAGAGACCAAATAGGGGAGTACTGTGGCCCTCTGGGAGGGCGGATGACTGAAGATCGGTGTGACAGAAGGTGATCCTCGACAGATAGGTCAGTGTCCTCAACCCACCACAGACGAGCTCTTCGGGCCTGGGGGTTAGGCTCGGAGGGGGGAGCAGCGAGAGGGGGCGCAGGAGGCCCATGTTAGGAGTTGTTCACATTGTAAGTGGGCACAGGAGTGCAGGGCAATAGCAGGAAATGACGGGGTAGCAGGGGGGGGGGGGGGGTTTGAGGCTCGGACCGCCCTGCTTTGGAGCAGGGACTGGATCTTGGCGCACCGCAACCACCTGTGACCCTGTGCGGTGATGTGTCTCCCAGGGAGGGTGTCGGTCCGGGGGGGGGGGTCGGGGGGGGATGCAGCACGGGCATCATAAGACACTTCACTGTCTATGTGGGGGGACAACACGAGTGAGGAGGGCAAGGGGGGGGGGCATGGGAGCCAGCCGAAGACCGGGCAGTTAGGGGTCTAATCATCAAGCTGAGGTGGGGATCAGGCTGCCCCTGAGGAGGTTTTGCAAGATAAAAAGAGTCACCGGAAATCCTTGTTTTATTACTTTTTAAAGATGAGAACCACACCGTGTGCCATGGCCTCTTGTTTGCTCTGTCAGCAGCTGAACCTATGACTTCTGAACTCAGTGTTAATGGTGCACATCTACAGGTGACACTACAATTTCGACTACTGAATTCATGATAGCATCAAACGGGGCAACAAATAGTTTCTAACACACAAAGGTTTGTTACGAGGGCGTATGGCTAGACAGAAGTGCCACATGAAAACGACTGATAGGGTAAACCGTGGCAGTGGATAGGATTACAGAATTGCCGATGTAAAGATCGAAGAATGAGGTACACGCAAAAGCAATAATCCGGAGAAATATGAAAATAAAGGAACTGAAAGCTGCAGTGTGCTGAAAAGAAGCAATTAAAAGGTCGTACAATTTGGCACAAGGTAAAAATGGACCAATGGCATCAGAAGCAAAACAAAGACAAGAGATTAACGTTTAGGAGTGTATGTGTGCAACATTTTTAAAATAAACAAATGAAAAAGTGGGGGGCTGTAAATGATTAAAGTTAATAAGAAGGGGAACTGACAAAAAACAGTGCTCATATAGAGTTCACAATGGCCATCACACAGAGATTGCCCCTTTGATGTCATCTGATATTTTAGAAATCACCATCCCTAAGTACCAAAGCGCCAGCCACGTCTGCGTGCAAATATATTTTTCTTTATGTACCATATTGGGCTTTTGTCAAATTTGGCAGGAGGAAATCATTCCCCTAATCTAATGTAATTTTTGCCATTGCCCTCAGTTATTAATGATTAAGTATTGCAGTAGTCCTTGGAAGAAAAAACAAGCTGGAAGTGGGATAAGGGAGGGGATGGCAAATGGTGAGCACTTTCGCGGCCGCTTTCATGTTCTCAGTGGCCACGCGGCTCACTGAGAACATCAAAGCTGCCGCGAAAGTCCTCCCAAAGGCTGCAGGCGGACAAATGGTGTGCGCGCCCGGCGCACATGCACGGTGCCCGATCCACCTGCAGACTTTGGGAGCATTTTTACTATACTCTCGCTGTGCAACGCATGTGCGTTGGCTCAGCGAGACATAAAAACACTAAGCAAAAATTGTGAACTTTAATAGCCGAGCTGCTGGAAAAGAGGAACTAAAAATATCGATAAGATGTAATATGCGTTATTTTAATAGACATGTGTCTGTAGTCCGGCCGCTTGCCTGTCAGGACCTGTAGTTTTTCTTTATCTTACTATTAACCTCAATATAATGTTAAACGTGGCTGCTCTGGAGACATAGAGAACGAACGTGCATGCGTAATAGGAACCGCCAGCCTTATCATAAAATGACGCGTGCAGGGTCAATGTGTATGTAAATCAGCGCCAGGAGGTTCTCTTTACAAATACACAGAACCTCAAAATAGTGTTTATGAGAACTTCTACCCTTAACAGACCTATGCCTTTCATCAGTACACAAGTCGGAGTAAGTAAATATGTGCTTATAAAAACATCACAAAAAAGCAAAAATTTAACAATTACAATAAAGTCAAACTAGTGCCATAATGCAGTACTTTCACTACTGAAGCAAGGGAAAAGGTGCAGTATTCAGGCTCCCTGCAATACTGATAATTAGGATCAGGGCTTTAAGGGGCCGGGTCTCACCGATGCTAAGCACCAGCAAGTTTTTTAAAGGGGGCCTCAAAACTGGTCTCTGTCTGGCTCTGTTTTGCGCCCTGGCACAGGCGGTCCTTTTTTTCTGGACTGCTGTGACAGCGGGCACATTGATGTCATGATGTCAGGCCAGGTGAGTGTTATAGGGGAAGGGAATCCTTTATGAGAGTCATTTTCTCTCTGGATTTCTCTTCTCTTTTTGAGACTCAGGAGCAGCAACATTGTCTTGGTGTCGCCAGGGCTTTAAGTGGAAGCTTTTGCAGTATTATATACAAGCCATAGTTGCCTCTTATTTATCTTATGCAACTAACAACCATTGGCAAAGCCAATAGTCCTGACATGTTGTAGGTACAATGTCACTTGTATTATATATCTGGATGGGGAAACATCCTTTACCACGTGGATTTTACTCCGCAAGGCTTTAACAACGTGTCCATTACAACGCAAGTCGTAACCACAACTTGCGCTGGAGGGCGCTAGAGGATTAAGAATAGTATATTTACTATTCCAACACCTTCCCTAATGTCCACGGGGACTGGTGTTAGAATAGTAAATTATACTATTCTCAATCCGCGCCCCCAACGCAAGTCGTGGTAACGACTTGCGTTGGAAGGGACGCGTTGTTAAAGCACGCGTTGTGACTGTACACGTCGTACCGTCGTACATCCATCTGGATGCAATGACAGAAACAGCAAAATACAAGTCGGACAGCACACTACACTAAACACAGATTTTTAGCTTACATGTTTTAAGCCAAGCCCTTAATTACATTGGCCACGCCCCTTTGAGAGACCCCCCAGTTTTCTCATCTCATTTAAAGCCCTGATTAAGATGCACTTAATGTAGAGTCTGTGTCTCTTCGCTGCTCACCTGTTCCACCGGATGTGACGCTTCCTGTCTGCCTCAAGTTTGTGGGCTTTAAGCTCTGAAAGGTCTGCTATATAATCATCTCAGAACATCTTTATTTGACTCTACTAATATTACCACTCTTCCTGTTGACTTGAGTTGTCCCAGATGTTTAACCTTGCCATGGTTACTTGGTTCTACGATATATGTTAAATGTTTCCATTCTCTGTCACTCTTGAAAAATCATGAATTTCATTTTCAGCATTGTTTGTGCATAAAAAAACTGTCAACATTTGTGTTCTTGCAAAAAATGTGGCAAACAAAAGTAATAAACGCATTATTGGTTGTGATACCGAAGTTTTCCAACTATAGTTAATGGCCCTGAAGGTGTTGGTTGCTAGTGAGAGTAATTGTGGGAGGTTTACTCATCACATCGGTAGCCATTGATGCAATTGTAGACATCACTGAAAGCCAAACATCACTAATTTTCACATTTCTTTTCTAGAAAAGTAAATACAACCCACCTCCTTTGCATACCTATGAAAAGACAGTTATAGTGAAAGTGATATTGCAGCATTCCTACTGCAGTTAATGTCTTTGAGGATATGCATGTCCAGTGTAATTTCAGCATTCTTTATGTTCTGTGTACACAGGTGATGTAATAAAAGACATCATTGACAACACTGATGACATTATATATTGTAGGAAATTACCATCTTATGTGTGGTTTACCCCCAGATTTTTGTCTTGACTGTTTTTGCTTGCTATAGAACTCTATGCACTGTACCCCTGCTAACCAGTTGTAAAGTGCCTGTGCTCCTCCTTTCAACATAATGAAATGTGTATGTCCATCATTGGTATATTTAACTTACCTATACGTCCCTAGTATATTGTACAACATGTACCTAGGGTCTGTAACTTAAATGTCACTGGTGAACTGCACCCATTTTGCCATCCAGATCACACACATCAATGGAGATTAACATTAACACATCACACAGTCTTTTAATTGGCAGTGTCAAGTGGGTATCAATACCAAAATTCACTGCCAACATTGAAACGGATGGCTTTCAATTTCAATTAAAAGACTGTGTGATGTGTTAATCAGCAATACCACAATCAATTTTAAAATTTCTTTCATTGATGTGATTTTTTTCGTCTGAAAATAATTGATTGAAAAAAAATTACTCCTTATAATGTTTTGTGAGGTTGAAGAATATTGTGATATGTGCATTATTGCTATTTACATTGTTACGGTCCTGATTGGCATGTTATGTATTATTGTTATACGTGTCCTTGCAGTGAAGAAGCCCCAAAAGCTATTTCCACTGTAGCAAGGCTGGCTGTTCAGTAGATAATCATTGGGATGCAATAATAAATTTAAATAATGTTATCCCCAACTAGAAATACCTAGAAATGTCATTCTTGGACACCTTAGAATATTTATTAACAAATCCAATTCACTGTTGAAGTCAGATTTTTCATATGTATTAGGTAAAAGATATTTTTAGAAAGATATCTTTTTCCTGTCTAAGCCTCTGTAGGCCCATTTGCATCAGCACCAAATGTTACCTGAAAGCCGAATTGCCCATTTGATGAGGTGTGAAAATTGCTCCTAGAGCAGGACAAAGGCCTTTGGTGTTAGGAGTTGTTTGTTGTTCTTTTGACAAAATGGTCAGTGGGCTATGCCCAGCAACTTGTTTAACTTCACAGATGCCTATCATGTTAATTAATCAATCAGGGGTTTGTAGAGCGCACTACTCACCCGAAAGGGTCTCAAGGCTCTGGGCAGGGGTGGGAAGTCACGGCCTCAGGATGTTACGGTGCTTAGTCGAAGAGCCAGTTCTTGAGTTTCTTCAGGAACTTGGCGGGTGAAGTTGTCTGTTGGAAGTGGAGAGGGAGGGTGTTCCATGCTATGGCCACAAGGAAGGAGAAGGAGCGTCCTCTTGTTCTGTTCTTCTTGATGTGGGGTCCCATCACAAAAGAGAGCTGGACTGAGCGCAGGGATGTTTGGGGTGCTTGGAATGAGAGGCAGTGGTTCATGTAGGCTGGTCCGGTGTTGTGGAGGGCTTTGTGGGTTTGGGTGAGGAGCTTGAAGGTGATTCTCTTCTCGGAGGGTAGCCAGTGTAGTTTCTGAAGGTGTTGGCTGATGTGGCAGTGGCGCAGTAGGTTGAGTACTAACCTGGCAGCGGTGTTCTGAATGTTCTGGAGTTTGCGTATTAGGTTCTTGTTGATACCGGCATGGAATGTGTTGTCGTAGTCCAGTCTGCTACTGATGTGGGTGTGGTTTTTCTGTGTTCGAGGAGAATCCAGTTGAAGGTCTTTCGGAGAAGGTGGAGGGAGTGGTAATAGGAAGAGGTGACAGCATTGATCTGGCGGTCTATTTTGTGTTCGGAGTCCAGAATGATTCCGAGGTTGCATGCATGGTCCGTGGAGGAGGGTGGGTTCCCAAGGGCAGGGGACCACCAGGTGTGATTCCAGGTGTCGGGGTGTGGGCCCATGATGAGTACTTCAGATTTGTCTATGTTTAGTTGTAGGCAGCTGTTCTTCATCCTCTTGGCGACTGCTCCCATTCTTTCTTGGAAGTTGAGTTTGGAGATATTGGGTTCATTGGATAGGGAGAGGATGAGTTTGGTATCGTAGCGGGCCATGTAGACGTTGAACAGGGTGGGGCTGATGGAGGATCGTTTTCGGACTCCACAGATGGTCGCTGTGGGTTCCTAGAAGGGTCTTTCTGAAGAGGAGTGAGCGGATCCAGTCAAGGGCCTTGTTCTGTATGCCTGCATCATGGAGTTTGAGTGCAAGGGTGCGGTGTGAGACTGTGTCGAAGGCAGCAGAGAGGTCAAGGAGGATGAGGGCCACAAACACTCCTCTGTCGAGGAGGGAGGGGAAGTGATCTGTCACGGCGAGGAGGGTGGTTTTGGTGCTGTGATTCTTCCTGAAGCCTGATCGGGAGGAGTCAAGGATGTTGTTTTCTTCTATGAAGGAGGCGAGTTGACTGTTGATCGCTTTTTTAATGACTTTCAGCGGGTACAGGAGTAAGGAGATTGGTCTGTAGTTCATGAGGTCGGTGGGGTCTGCCAATGTTTTTTTTAGGAGAGGGTTCATATTGGCTTGTTTCCAGTCATCGGGGTAGGTGGTGGTCTCGAAGGAGAGGTTGCTGATTCGTTGGGGGCGATGATGTCTGCGGCTCTGTGGTAAATGTGGTGGGGACAGGGGTCTGTGGGGGCCCGGAATGGGTTTACTTGGTAGTCTTCAGAGTGTCTTGTTGTAGGGAATGATGAGTGTGGGTTCCACGTGGTGGTTGTTGTCATCGAAGTTGTCATAGATGGTCATGATTTTGAGATAGAAGAAAGCGCTGAGTCTGTCACAGAGGTCCTGGGAGTGTGGGATGTCGGTAGTCTCACTGTTGGATTGGGCATACTCTTTGATGATGCCGAAGAGTTCCTTGTTGTCGTGTGTGGGTGTAGATACTGTCCTGGGGTGCTTTCTTTCATGAGTATCTGATGAGTTTGTGGTAGGCAGTGGTGGCTGCTTTGAAGCTGTCAAAGTCTGCTGTGACTTTGGAGTTCCTTCATAGCTTTTCGGGGCATCTGCAGGTTTGTATAGGTTCTCGTAGTTCAGTGGAGAACCAGCTGGCTTTCTTGGTGTGGGGGTTGGAAGTTTTCTTGATGGGGTTGATGGTGTTGGCGCAGTTGGTGATCCATTTGTATAAGGTACAGGTGGCGGTGGTTGGCTCGTCATCTGTAGTGGTGGGTGCAGAGCTGCGGGGGGAGGCAGTGAGCTGGTCGTCGGAGATCTTGTTCCGATTCCTGCGCTGGAGCTGATGAGGACATTTGCGGGTGATGTTAGTTTAGAAGATGAAGTGGACCCCATTATGGTCCGTCCATGGGAGTTCAGAGGTGTGGCTGAAGGTGATGGAGCTTCCTGCTATGAAGATGGGGTTGAGGGTGTGTCCTGCTGAATGCATTGGTTCTTGTACAATCTGTTTGAGTCCGATGTTGTGGAGGTTGTCCCGGAGGGAGGCGAAGTTGGGGTCTTGGAGGTTGTCGAGGTGGAAGTTGAGGTCTTCCACCAGGGTGTAGGTTGTGGAGGTGATGGCTTGTGGGGTGATGATGTCGGTGATGAAATTGGAGAAAGGTGCGTGAGGACCGGGAGGTCTGTAGATGAGGGTAACTCAGAGGGTGGTGGATGGGTATCTTGAAATGTAGGTGTTCCATCAGGTCTGTTGGCCCATCGGTGCTCAGACGAAGGTCAGACTTGTGGGCAATGTTGATGTGGGGTGGTTGGGACAGTCCTTCTGTGTGATCTTGTACTCTTCGGGGATGGCGATCGCGATATCAGGTCCCGAGGAGGTGTTTGTCCAGGTTTTGGTGAGGAAGGCGATGTCAGGGGAGGTGCTGTTGAGGAGGTCCCAGATTTTGGTTGCATGTCTGTAGAGGGAGCGGAATTTGAGAAGGATGCATTGCAGGGTTTGGGGTGCGATGGAGTTGTTGCTGGAGAGTCCTGAGTCTTGGCGAAGGTGAAGGAGTGGTAGCTGTGTCGGCAGGTGAAGGGTCCGTGGGTGTCCAGAAGTGAAGAGAGTTTGCAGTTGTTGTTCTTGCCAACGTTGAGTGTGTAGAGAGACGAGGAGCTGTAGTGCTGGTTGGTCAGAGGGCAATGGTGCTTGGCGCTGAACGCGGTCAGTTCGCTGACGGGCACAGATGGGCTTGCCCTTGGTGCGCCTTCAGTACGACAGTGGCATGGCAGCACAGTGGCTGCCATTAAGTATGGTTTGGCGAGAGGGCAAGCCAGCTGGGAGGTGGAAGCAGGAAAATGCAGGAGGGGGAGGGTCCGTGGGGTCTGCAGCAGCAGGAAGGAGGCAAGGGATAGAGAGAAAAGGAAACAAGATAATACATTTAATAAAAAGGAAATAAATAAGGAAAAAGGGCAGAAACAGAGAGGGCAAAGAAGGCAACAGGGAGACCAAGGAGAAGCAGGCTAGTAATGAGTCAGAGCGGGGTAATGGCTCGTACCAGGATCAGCGGAGGGTGCATGGGGCAGACGCACTCACAGTGGAGCTGCGTACCTGGAGAGCAATATCCTGGCCAGAAGGTCAGGGGTCTTACAGGCAAATGCTAGCTGAGACCTAGGTAGGTCCTTCCTCTGTCCCCCACAGAGGAGGGGCGATTAATTTTCACAGCCATTCCCTTAGTGTGTGCACAAGCTCTGTTGTACTAGGGAATACAACATTCGGCCATCTTGGGTATTGGTAGAGAGGAGTACTGTGGGATTGTTTACAAAAGGGGAACACATGCAATGCTGCAAAAATGGGCTGGTTGCCCCCTTGGAACCTTTAACCCATTGGTTAGGGAGAAGCCTCAAGTCTCTCTTGCCCACAAGCTGGTTCCAGGCATTTATGTGTCACCTGTAGTACCCTTCTCAGACACTACTGTACCTGTGGAAGCTCAGAAGATGACTGATCCTGCTGTCCAAGACCTGAAAAGAGCTTAGAATATTGGATCTGCTTTCCCTCTTGTACCAAGGACAAGGTTGATCTCCTGTTCAACTTGCAAGATTACAAGACACAAGAGGCCTTTCCTGCAACTGTCACCTGAACAGGCTTGCCCAGTACCCTGCTGCCAGTTTCTCTTGAAACGAGTTTTGACTGCAAGGGCTGTTCCCAATATCATGGGACTATTGGCTGTGTCAAAGTGTACTACTCCTAAAATTTCCTATAGCCTGGGACTTAGAAACTTTGTGGCCTCACAGACCTCCAATGGACTGGAACCAGCCTGCCAAACCAATCTGTTAAAAGGTGCGTTATTACTTGGGTGAAAATTCTGGTTCTCCCACTCAGAGCTTTTCCAAGCAGCAAATCCAGTTCAGTGCTTGTGAGCCCTGTTATACTACAGCCTGCATCCATGCCCCACTGGAAGAGTCGGAGCTCCCAAAAAATTATTAAGGGCCTAATTATGAGTTTGGTGATCAGATAGTCTTATACCAACAAAAGGAACCGTAAAAGGACAATTTTTAACGGGGTCATGTGTACGTGTCCGAGAGACTAGTCACAAAGCAATGTACAAAGTTCCCCAGGTGGGGTGGTGGAAAGCCAGAGTGTGTCGAGTGGAGCGTGAAAAAGAGAGGGAAAGAAAAGCCAAAGAAGGGGAATTTCCCTTGTTGGAACTAAAACCCTCACACACCTAGCAAGCTAGATCTCATGCTTCATCATATGGTTTCTGCTCCTCATCAGACTGGCGCTGCAATGTCTGACGGGCACCCGTAAAGGGGCTCTTTATCGGAGATCTTTTGTTCCAGCCATATGGTGCATGCATGTGTGTGGTAAGGAAAAGGGTGTAGTCGTCAGAAAGTGGTGAAATTAAAAAAGGTGGGTCAGTCCACAATAAATTTTATTGGCGTGGCTGACGCCCTTGGTTAAAATGGTGGGAGGGGAGATATGTGCTTAGAGTAGTATTAAGCAAGATACCTACAACCCCCTGATCAGGTCAACATGTTTCTTGCCCGGATGGCAATTCATCAGGACCTATCTGAGAAGTACTACACAGTGAAAAAATGGGTGTTCATACAACCTTATGCCTTGAGGTCGTACAAGGGCAGGCAAAGAAGTTCTGCTGAGTTGGGGTGACCTAGAAGGAAGTACATAACAAAAAGTAATGTAGTGGTTCTGTTTATGTTATGTTGTAAGGCCACAAGAACAGAACGCTCGAAGACACACTCGTGGGTGAAAAGGAACAGTGACTGCAATGATAGTGACAGGTGCCTTTTCAAAGGGAAAACAGTGGTTTGCAATGCAGGGTTTAAAATAGTTAAAAAAGACGCTAAACAAGAGGAACGTGAGGAGAGGCGCATAGTAACCGATCTTACCCTAAGGGAGATCCTAAGGTGCCCCGCAGTCTGCTCCAGTGGGACCTGCACGTATAGATCAGGAACCTGGGAGTAGAGAGAGAGTGCGTCGGTGTAGAGCAAGAGATAATGCTCAACAGTGTTATGGTGGTAGCCCGTCGTGGGTCAAGACTCGCAGAGTGGAAAATGCCGACGGGGTGGAAGTAAATCAGAAAGGCCATTTGCGCGCCTATGTAGCCACAAGGAAACAAGTGAACCTGAGGCAGTACGTGAGCCAAGGTGAGCACCCAAACACCGGATCAGCACAGGCTGTCCCTGCGAACCAAAGCGGGGATCGCTGGGGAGCAGGTACTAGCCAAGGCCAAAACTGCGTCCAGGGCACGACAGAAGCACACGTAGAAAAGGCGCCTGCAGAGGCAGCACTCGCGTCCAAAGGACGGCGTCGGGCAACTGGAAATATGGGATCACCCCCTGTCCCATCGGCAAGACCGCACCCGGCATGTACTGAAGCCGGCTGGGTTCACGAGGCAGGAGAACGTAATAGGAATTCCAAGCAAACTTACCCGGATAGCGTGCGGTCAGCGCCGCTAACACCTACCCCCACCGTCTGGTCAGGACAGAGCAGCTGGTAACGAAACCGACGTCCATGTGGGGTATAAGTAGCTCCTGTCTCGACGAGTCCGCGTGGGGGCGGGGCTTCAGCGGAGGACTGTGCATGCGTCGGAGTAGAAGGCTACAGAACACTACAACAAAGCCGTCAGTGATGACAGTAGCGTAATGGAGTCGACCATCTTGGGTATGGAAGGTCAGAAAATTCACAGCACAGGGGTGATTATGGATGAGGTGCCAGATGGGTAAGTGCTGACCAAGGTACTGAGTCGTTAAGGCCACATGTGTCAAGTTGGAGGCGATGTACCCATCTCTGTTCGATTCTGAACAGTACCCGCTGTGAGATGAAGGGATGGGACTCGTAAGACTAACCAGCGTATGTTGTCTGCCTGATGGCCCTGCTGAGTGTAGTGTTCATACAGCCTGGTATGTGTCTTGAGACACCTGATGTTACTTTTGTGCTCCATGATGCGTAGTTTCACTTGTCTCATGGTCATCCCAAGATAGTGTTTGTTGCAAGGGCAAGTAATGAGATAAATGCACCTGGTACTGTTGCAATTAGTATGTTTGCGTAACTGCCATTTGATCAGATAGTCTGCCAAACCTATGGTGGCAGCACCGGTGATCCAACCGCCTTATTCTGAGTTGGGTGGTCAGACGGCCATGGGAACGCTGTTGCAGCCAGGATCCACAATTCATCATCAGTGGTGCAGTGGTCTGTGGCAGCAAAATGCTGGCGGTGTCGCTGCAGCACTGCCAAGAATATTCTGAATTTCCAGACCTCCATACTGTTCATGATGGTGAGGACGCCATGAAAAGTGTGGCAATCAGTGTAGGGCTCCCTGTTGCCCCTGTGCAGTGCATGGGGATACATGCAGGGGTACATTTTGTGCCCCTGTCTGTATGCACCACTGTTCCTGCACAGCATGGACTGAACTAGTTCATGACATGCAGTAACTTGCTTCGGCGGTCTCACAGAGATGACATGCTAAGGCTCACATATGAGATTTAGCACAGCACCATCATGAAACCACTAAAGTACCACCGATCACACCAGGAGAAAACCCCTAATCTGGCAGGCGGTTCAAGTTTTGAGATGTGGGAACGGGGTGCTGGTGTGGTGGCCCGCTCCCACACCACCAAACTTGTAATCATGCCCTAAGTCTGAACAGAGAAATCTTCACTGGGAGAAGTGTGATATTCTGATGTATTAATGTTATTTGTGGTAATGCTTTACATGATTACAGTATCTGGTGACATCATTCAGATGCTGGTTCCAAGCTGCTCTGTTGTCATGGTTCAAGAATGTTAGTATTCAATTGAGATTGAGCAGTTGCTTGGATTGGTTGGTGGCACTGGATGGGTCCATCTACTACTACAATACACCTTCTAATTATCTTCAACTTTAAACCTGCCTACCTCTTGATTTCTATTTGGAGGATTTCACAAGAAGCTGTCAAGAGTAGTCAGCCAGCAAGGGGCCTTCCTTGGGCATGCAACTCACATTTCTCCTACTTGGACTTTCCTGCCAAAGTCAATGGCTTCATTGGGACCTTGTACAATGGCTATCCAACTTCTTGGGACTCTCTTCAGCCTCAGCCGTTGCCTTGCTTCATGGAGGATTTTTGACCTCCTTTTCAGAGACTGAGTATTGAGGTTCAACCAGGTCAAACCAAGTTTCTGTATCTGACATGCACTCCATCAATATCAGCCTTAACTTATGCTCAGGTACCTGTCAAGGGAAACCAGATGATGGTGGTTAGCACATAATACTTTTTGATGCTATTTGGAACCTTAAGTTTTAAAAATTCATATCTCCACTTCCCCTATCTAAATATTTCTTGTTTCTGTGACATTTTATCTATTAAAATGTACTCTTTTTCTACATTGTCTTAGGATTTTCCTTGCGTTGTGTTATGACTTTAATAATGTTTTGATACTGCATAAATACTTAACATAGTGTCTAAGTTAAGCCTGCATGGTTTGTGCAATAGCTACAAGAGGGTTGAGCTTGGTTTAGTGATGTTTGTTATTCACCCTAACAAGGATTGTGGGTTATATTTGAAATTATTACTCAAAATTTCTTACACATATCACATCCGCACTTACATTATTGATAGTAATACTAGCTACTATTCCGCTTTACCACATTTGTTTGATGCCATAGAATGGTTTACAGGCATTTTATGCAAGGGCATCTGTATGTCGACATTGGTATTTCAACCTTATAATGACATGTAATAAATATAAGGATATTTCCTCCTAGTGCATTTATTGGGCAAGCTTTCTTTGAGTTAATTAGAGATGCGTTTAGTTCTTTTGAGAAGTACTGCACACTCAAAACTGCTAACATTGATCATAACAATTCTAATATATTGTGGATGCTATCAATAATCAATCTGATGATGCTTGATTTACTATAACAGACATTACTAAAAAATGTTTGTTAATAGATGGAATTATTGTCTGCTACAATCAGCAACTAAGTGACATTATAAATGATTCAGAAAAGGGGGTGGTTATGAACAGAGTGTCTGAATTAAGCAGACCACTCTTACCCAGTCCAAAGATCAGGGCTTGATCCATCACCGTTATTTAGCTCACTGCACCATCCCAGCTCAGAACCTGGCTATATGCAAATCAGTCTGTCCCTGGCCCAGTGCATCATGGGAACAGGGCAGACTAAACAACCAAGCCAATTCTTCACCAGAAAGGAGACAAGCTACCGGGGACCGGTTTCTGGCATTTCAGCCGTCGTCGGCCTGGCTTGCTTGAATCCTGATGGTGCAGTGAGCAAGGGACTCATGTCTGAGTATACCCTGCCACACCTATAGTGGCCAAAAACGATTCAGAAAAGGGGGTGGTGATGAACAGAGTGTCTGCATTAAGCAGACCACTCTTACCCAGTCCAAAGATCAGGGCTTGATCCATCACCGTTATTTAGCTCACTGCACCATCCCAGCTCAGAACCTGGCTATATGCAAATCAGTCTGTCCCTGGCCCAATGCATCATGGGAACAGGGCAGACTAAACTACCAAGCCAATTCTTCACCAGAAAGGAGACAAGCTACCGGGGACCGGTTTCTGGCATTTCAGCTGTTGTCGGCCTGGCTTGCTTGAATTCTGATGGTGCAGTGAGCAAGCGACTCGTGTCTGAGTATACCCTACCACACCTATAGTGGCCTAAAACGATTCAGAAAAGGGGGTGGTGATGAACAGAGTGTCTGAATTAAGCAGACCACTCTTACCCAGTCCAAAGATCAGGGCTTGATCCATCACCGTTATTTAGCTCACTGCACCATCCCAGCTCAGAACCTGGCTAAATGCAAATCAGTCTGTCCCTGGCCCAGTGCATCATGGGAACAGGGCAGACTAAACTACCAAGCCAATTCTTCACCAGAAAGGAGACAAGCTACCGGGGACCGGTTTCTGGCATTTCAGCCGTCGTCGGCCTGGCTTGCTTGAATCCTGATGGTGCAGTGAACAAGGGACTCATGTCTGAGTATACCCTGCCACACCTATAGTGGCCAAAAACGATTCAGAAAAGGGGGTGGTGATGAACAGAGTGTCTGAATTAAGCAGACCACTCTTGCCCAGTCCAAAGATCAGGGCTTGATCCATCACCGTTATTTAGCTCACTGCACCATCCCAGCTCAGAACCTGGCTACATGCAAATTAGTCTGTTCCTGTCCCAGTGCATGATGGGAACAGGGCAAACCAAACTACCAAGCCAATTCTTATACTGGGAAGGAAACAAGCTTCCGGGGACCTGTTTATGGCATTTCAGCCGTCGTCGGCCTGGCTTGCTTGAATCCTGATGGTGCAGTGAGCAAGGGACTGGGTAAGAGTGGTCTGCTTAATTCAGACACTCTGTTCATCACCACCCCCTTTTCTGAATCATTTTGTCCACCATAAGCGTGGAAGGGTATACTCAGATGTGAGTCCCTTGCTCATTGCACCATCAGGATTCAAGCAAGCCGGGCTGACGACGGCTGAAATGCCAGAAACCGGTTCCCGGAAGCTTGTTTCCTTCCCAGTATAAGAATTGGCTTGGTAGTTTGGATTGCCTTGTTCCCATTATGCACTGGGACAAGAACAGACTAATTTGCATGTAGCCAGGTTCTGAGCAGGGATGGTGCAGTGAGCTAAAAAACGGTGATGGATCAAGCCCTGATCTTTGGACTGGGTAAGAGTGGTCTGCTTAATTCAGACACTCTGTTCATCACCACCCCCTTTTCTGAATCATTTTGTCCACCATAAGCGTGGAAGGGTATGCTCAGATGTGAGTCCCTTGCTCATTGCACCATCAGGATTCAAGCAAGCCGGGCCGACGACGGCTGAAACGCCAGAAACCGATCCCCGGAAGATTGTTTCCTTCCCAGTATAAGAATTGGCTTGGTAGTTTGGTTTGCCCTGTTCCCATCATGCACTGGGACAGGAACAGACTAATTTGCATGTAGCCAGGTTCTGAGCTGGGATGGTGCAGTGAGCTAAAAAACGGTGATGGATCAAGCCCTGATCTTTGGACTGGGTAAGAGTGGTCTGCTTAATTCAGACACTCTGTTCATCACCACCCCCTTTTCTGAATCATTTTGTCCACCATAAGCGTGGAAGGGTATACTCAGATGTGAGTCCCTTGCTCATTGCACCATCAGGATTCAAGCAAGCCGGGCTGACAACGGCTGAAATGCCAGAAACCGGTCCCCGGAAGCTTGTTTCCTTCCCAGTATAAGAATTGGCTTGGTAGTTTGGTTTGCCCTGTTCCCATCATGCACTGGGACAGGAACAGACTAATTTGCATGTAGCCAGGTTCTGAGCTGGGATGGTGCAGTGAGCTAAAAAATGGTGATGGATCAAGCCCTGATCTTTGGACTGGGTAAGAGTGGTCTGCTTAATTCAGACACTCTGTTCATCACCACCCCCTTTTCTGAATCATTTTGTCCACCATAAGCGTGGAAGGGTATACTCAGATGTGAGTCCCTTGCTCATTGCACCATCAGGATTCAAGCAAGCCGGGCCGACGACGGCTGAAATGCCAGAAACCGGTCCCCGGAAGCTTGTTTCCTTTCCAATATAAGAATTGGCTTGGTAGTTTGGTTTGCCCTGTTCCCATCATGCACTGGGACAGGAACAGACTAATTTGCATGTAGCCAGGTTCTGAGCTGGGATTGTGCAGTGAGCTAAAAAACGGTGATGGATCAAGCCCTGATCTTTGGACTGGGTAAGAGTGGTCTGCTTAATTCAGACACTCTGTTCATCGCCACCCCCTTTTCTGAATCAAGTGACATTATAAAAGCACACAGAAACTTCCTTTAAAAATGTCAGTTGAATGAATGAAATCTTTATAATCCAAAACCTAAATGCCACTGACATTCTCCAGTTAGTTACCTTTGCAAGCATACCAAACCTGTCCACAGTACCGACAAGGTATCAACAGTCTCTGGCCACAGTACTCGCTTTGCATGAGCTGTTTTCATGCTCAGCAGACGCAGGGCAGAGGGTATAGCCTCTGCCAGGAATGGCCTTTTTTGGGATGCTACTTGGTTCAGACTACAGTAATGCCCAGTATTCTGCTGCCACTACCTACTATGCATGGTGGCATAGAGTCCTGCTGACCAAGCCCATTGCAATATCTTGTGGTCAGTTCCCTCTCTTGAGGTCCCCGGATCATGATATGCTGTTGAGGTCAGCGGGCACACAGCTTATATTACCAGGAAAACATTTGTTACGAGGCTTTACTTTTGTCTATTAAGATCATTAAATATCCATTATTAGAAAAAAGGATAACACATTTGTTAAAAAGAAACTTAGGAGCGTATTTACATGGGAATGGTAGTGCATTGTGCCATTCTCTGCCATTCCGAAAATGCAGGGATGAGCTGTATTTACAAAGATTTCCCTGCATTATCCGTAGCACTGGTGCTAAATTAAGCTGTTTAGGGCCAACATAGTCATCCTTGTGCCATAGTCCAAGGGTGCCCGAGTTGAGGTGAAGGTGTCCCTTCCAGCGCACAAACAATCACAAATGGCGATTTGAAACTTCTTTGTTTTCTTCATTGTGCAGCAGACATAGAAATTGCAAATCATAATTTTTTCAATGAATGTCCTGCACATAAACAATCATTCATGGTATTTTGCTGTTTCTATGTGTGCTGCACAATGCAGCACACATAGACACAGTAAATACTAGCAGAAATAGAGTATTTTTCCTTGTTTTGCTATGTTAAGACCGGATTTCCCTGGTCTTAGTTTTGGCACTGCCTCCTATTTACTCCACTTTTATAAATAAGGACAGCATCAAAATCAATGGGTGTTGTGGTGGAACGGCCACTACAACACCCATTGCCCACCATTTTCACGCTAAGTGTGTCGTGAAAGGGTGCCTTATTTACAAGACAGAGTTAAGCCACTTTAAGTGGCTTAAAGCTGCCTCCTAAATAAGACAAAGCCCCAATCATCAGAGGAACACCTTTAAAAGTGACATTCCTGTGGTGATAGGGGCTTGTAAATATGCCCCTCAATTTGAAGGTACTTTATGGTAATGATTTCAACTTCTCAAAATACTAAATTTCCCAAGTTATAGTTAGTTAACGTAACATAACATGTGTATTATGTAAAGTGCACATTCACCCATTGGTATCTTGGCGCTGAATAACAGATGCTTATTGTTATCCAACTCAATGGTACTCATTTTATCAACCTCAGATGGATGAAAGGCTGAGTGGACCCACCAGGATTTGAACCTGTGACCATGAGGTTGAACACAGGCCCCTGCAGTGGATGCATTAGTCGACTGAGCCTACATGCACTGCTAATGAGCTCATGCTTTAAATCAAAGAAGACACCACAAATAACATTGATGATGATATCACTGATGCTGTGATACACTTTACATTATAGGAAGATGTAATGCTGCTAAGGTTCCATTCTTATTTAAGGCATACCTCGAAAGACTTGAAAAGCAATTCTAAGCCTGGAGTATCACCGTTGACTATTAGATTTCCTTTCACTATATATATAAACATGAAAGACTTCTGCTATTACATCTCCAAACAATGCATACTTTTGTATGCAATAAATAAAATTGTAAGACTTCAGTAACACAGTTCATCAATGAACAAACAATTGAACAAAGCATCAAAATATGAATACATTGTTACTAATTAATATAAAAATTTGTCTTAAACATTTGCAAAGAATGAAAAGATATTTGCCTAGATAGACCATAGCCTTTTGTTTTTGTGGCTCAAAAATTTGCAAAACACCATCAATTATGAATGCAAAAGAGCTTATTTATTATTAACCCACTTTGCTAGGATGAAAATACTTTCTGAATTCAAAATGGGACTTAAGTACTATTCTGACACAATTAGGAGGGCTTGAAAGTATCACCTCCTCCCAATAGCAAGTTGCAAGGTTATATATTAGTGGTTTGCAATCACACCTCAGTTGCAAACCATTGATCAGTAACTGACATCTCAAAGAAGGTGGTAACTAATTCTCATAGGAGAGGTGACATTCCACGTTGTGACTTGCGTCATCATTACAGAAAAATATTCATTAACAGCTAGTGTCTTTTGTTAACAAGCAGTGTCTGCTTCCTCTATGCTTTCAAAAATAGCAAATATTGATATTTAGGCTACTTGTTTAGGGGGTGGAAGGTTAAACCATACTCAAACAGCAACCACAGTTTTCTGTTAGGCTCAAGTCCCAAGCCACCCCCAAATTAACCTATTCTCAACCCTCTGGAAGCTTGGCATAGAGAAGTCAGGCTTAACTTAGAGGCAATGTGTAAAGTATTTATGCACTCTCTCATACAGTAACAAAGTAATAACACAACACAAGAAAAATCCCACACCAATTTAGAAAAATAGTGTAAAATGTAATACATTATTTGACACCAAAACAACAAAAATCTAATCAGTAGAAACATGCAATTTTAAAGATTTACGCAAAGTAAAGCACCTAAAAGCCCAACATACCACTTGCACTCATCTGTCGACGGGAAAAGTCAGAAGTTCAGGGCAACCCCAAAGGAATGCAGGTCACATGCAGGGACCAGGGTAGTTCAGCTGAAAATGTACCTTCTCGAAGTCTGGCCTGAAGAGTCAACTTTGCGATGGAAGAGGGTGTGAGGAGCAGGGACAGCATCGTAGATGGTCATTGCTGTAGCACGAAGAGCAGGGCAGACATCACAGATGCTTGTTGCTGTAGAACGAAGATCCTGTCGGGCGTCGTGGACGGTCATTGCTGGAGATTCACATTGGCAGTCACTGCTGGCTGCCAACGCTGTATCACAAAGTGCAGATCTCGTGTTGCTTGGTATTGCTGGCAGTCGCTATAGCGTGAAAAGTTGGGTCCACCGGAGGTTTGTGTCAGCAGTCAGTGTGGGAGGATAGATCTTTGTGAGAATGGACATGTTCTTTGTCGAGAAGAGCCCAAAAACTTCAGAATATGTTCACTGATACCACACCTAGGGTCCAGGACATGATGGGCACATCTTGGTGGTCAGGAACACACTCCAACAAACACTGAAAGCCCTTAGGCAGGTCCAATCGCAGAACCAGCCAGATCCATTGCAGCAGGTTTAGCTGGGCAGTTTCAGGGTGGAGCTTGTTATGTCCCTGTAGATCCTTAACAGGAGCCTAGTCAGTTGGCTCCTGGGGTCACTTCAGCCTGGGATGAAGGGTGCAGGTCCAGTCTTTCTTCTCAGCAAATGTGGCAGCAGGCCAGCAGAGTAGCAGTACTTCAGGCAGGACAGAAGTCCTTCTTCTGTAGTGTCCATAGGTCCAGGATTGTACTCAAGAGTTAGAGTCTGAAGTACACTATTTATACCTGGTGCCCATTTTGTTGGAGAAGTTTCCAGAGTCTTCCACCCCAGAGGTGTTTGGATTTTCCTGGCTACCTGTCCTGGCTGCAGATTGTCTGGGGTCACAATTACTTAGTGTGAAACACTTTGTTAGTGTGCTTTAATAGTGAATTTGAAGTGTACATGCAGAGTGTGACTGCTCCTCCCTCTCAGAGATGGACCGTCCAGACTACGTCCATTCCCCCTTTGTCTAACTATCTGGGAGAGCAGATACACAACTACCAACTGCCAGCTACACCTAGTCATATGACATAAGATACAGGCTCCAAATGGTTAGGACAAGAAAATGTAAATTTTCTAAATGTGGTATTTTCACAAATTGCAACTTAAAATCCGACTTTACCACTAACAAGGGTTTTAAATTAATATTCCAAAAACACCAAACTCGACTCGTTCACCCGCTCGCATTTGAAAGTTAGCATTTATTAAATGTAATAAAATAACCCAATGTTATTGTGAGTAGTCAGTAGTGAGAAACTAATTTAAAAAGGGATTTAGGTACCAGGACATGTACAACTTAAAAGTACATGTACAACTTTTCAAATACACAGCACTCTGCCCTGTGGACTGTGCATGGCCTACCCTAGGGATAACTCATATGTAGTAAAAATAAAAGTTTAGGCCTGGCAGAAGGTTTTTGTTGCCAGATTGAAATGGCAGTTTAAAACTGCACACACAGGCTGCAATGGCAGAATTGAGACTTGGTTGACAGGCTAAGAAGGTGGCACAGAAAATGCTGCAGGCCGAATAGTAGCACGAGTATGCCCTGGGTATATGTAGTAGTACTTTCCTAGGGACTTATACATACATTACTTGTGTCAATAGGGAGTAAGGCAATTTTACCATGTTTAAAAAAGTGAGAGTGAGTGCAAAACACTTGAGGGAAGGCCACCCTAAGGCTGACAGGGATGACAGATATATTTTTGGGAGCCATAGATACTAAATTCTACTGCCCCCTGGAAAACTTTATTCAGAAGCCATTATATGATGCCTTAGGCCATATCAAATTCTAATGCCCCCTGGAAAACTTTATTCAGAAGCCATTATAATATGCCGTAGGCCTTATCAATTAAGACATGTCTACAACATGCCATCACCCTTCCGACTATCGCTAAAAAATGTATTCTTCCACTGGAATACAAACTTATTTTCTTTCTGTGAGAAATTGGATTGTTGCATGAGGGGCTGGTGACCCCTTTTCAAATAACAGTGACAATCCATGTCAGGGTGAACCACAACATTCACTAAATTAAGCTGTGCTTAACCCTCTGGTAGCTTGGCACAAAAGCAGTCAAACTTAACTTAAAGGCAATTTGCAACATATTTATCAAGCACACAAACAGTAATATAGTGAAAACACCCCACAATAAAAATTCTGCATCAGTTTAGAAAAATAGAGTACATTTTAATAAATTATTCAAAACCAAAACTCTAATCTGTATAACTAGAGTTATGAATTTTAATTTTTTTTAGAAAACTCTAGCACCTAAAAGATCAAAGTGCCAACCGCTCACATCTAGTCAAACAAGACCGGGTCAAAGTTGAAAAATATGGCCAACCTTTATCGAGCTCTGGACAAATACAGGAAGTGGAATGGGTCCAGTCAGAGCATATCTTCAGACTTAGAATAAATTCTGAAGAAAAAGTATTGCGAAGGTAAAGTTCAGTGCGAGGAATTACATTTAAGGAATCTCTATTTGAGATTCCTTAAATGCAATTCAACATCCATTTAAAAATTGCGAATTCGCAATTTCGGCCCGCTATTTACCGCGAGGTCAAACCTCGTGGTAAGTAGCGAAAACTTAGAAAAATGCTTTTAAAAGCATTTTTCTAAGTTGCATGTTGCACACACACATGTCCTTTGGACATGTGTGTGTGCAACACCTGTTTCAATTTGCATTTAAGGGGTGCTACAGGGTGTCCTTTTGACACCCCTGGCACCCTTTAAATCGCTATCTTATTTGCGATTAGCAAATTGCTAATCGCAAATAAGGAATACTCCCCATTCATTCCTATGGGCCTTTTGGCCCATAGGAATGAATAGGGAGTATTCCTTATTTGCGATTAGCAATTTGCTAATCGCAAATAAGGAATGTGTAGGAATCACAATTCTTTTTGCGATTCCTACATGAATCCCGTTTTGCGAGTCTGTAATAGCGATTCCTTATGAATCGCTATTATAGACACGCAAAACGGGTCTATGATGAATCAGGCTGAAAGTTTTATGTCAGGAACAACTTGACACATATGCGGAACTGTTACCTAGAACCTCCAGGCCCAGGGATATTTGGGCCCCCCTGACATGTTATCTTTTGGCGCACTCACGTGAGAATACCGCACCTGAGACAGAGGCGCCTGCACTCTGAGATGTCCTGAGTAAACGCATCACTACTAGGTATGTGTTCCCTTGTGAGTTATAATGCTGCAGGCCCTGATATGCTTGTGATGCATTCTGTTGTGATTAATTTGATCGTATACACCCGGATTTGGAAAATATTGGGACAATAAAAACATGGCTGATTTCTGATAAGATGTGTCAGTGTAACTAGTAATGCTTAAATGTCTGAGGACCTGTGTACTGCTCTGCTGTACTGTCAATTACTCATTGATGATTATGTAAACAAGGTCTTATGCCCTGCTGTACAACAAGGTGTACTCCAGAAATATCAGAAACTGCGAACTTACTGTACAGCTATGTGTCGAATATTGTATGCATAAATGACTCCACTGTATGATTTGTTTGAAAAACAATAAAAAGAATTTAAAAAAATATATATATATATGTATGTTTGGGGGAAGACCACCCTAAGGCTGACAGTTCTATGAGTCCCTTTCTCATATTTTTGTATTTCCGTATATGTTTTTAATTTATGTCTATATTTGATGAATATGCATTATTAAATCAAATATAAAAAAGGAGAAGCACACCCAAAAACAGGTTTGTGGGTATACAAAATCTGATACAGGGAGCTTCTCACACCAAATACAGTTCTACATTTCAAATTCAGATATCAAGGGAAGGAGTAAAGGCATAGTTATGATTGGAATTAAGGGGAACATTCCCAAAATGTATTGGACTGTATGGTAATAGGTTGTGCCATGAGAAAATGTTTCCCTGTGAAGAAAAATGGTTGAAAAGTGAAATATACCTTATGTTACATTTCAGCTTGAATTATTGCGACCTGCGTTAATTTACACAGAGATTGCGGCAACCAGTATGAGCAACAGGACATTCACAAAAGAATTCCATATTTAATGGTGGGGGTCTGACAGTGTTGAAGACTCCCAGGAATAGCTGTGGAATCCTGTGTAAGCTCCATGGAAGTTGGAAATTTGCTCCAAACGCAGGAGGAAAGACAAGCATATTTCGGACAAAAGTGTGTGAATCATGCCTGTGGTTCTGTGTTTCCATGCTGTGTTTCTGATCTCTTCTCTCTTTGTATGCACTTATTGCTGGCAGTACAGTGTGCAGATACGTATATGGCTTTCTAGCCACATATATTAGTTATGTATCAAGTTGCTATGTAAAAACATATGCTGGCCTTTGGACTAGGGTCCTGTTTTATAAATGTTCACAGTACAAAAGTACAAAAGTAATAAATAAATACACATAGGGGCAGATTTACTATGGACTTGCGCCACGTTTACGCCGCCGTTGCGTGACGCAACGGCGTGGAAACGTGACGCATCCCTGCGACCTATTTACAAGGTGACGCATCTAGGCAGATGCGTCACGTTGTAAAGCCCTGCGCCACATGAAACCTGCGTCAGGTTTCATGTGTTGCGTTCTGTCGCAGGGTGGGCGTTCCCTCGTAGGAAAGCCCCGTAAAACTGACGCAGTGAAATCTACAAGATTTCACTGAGTCAGTTTTACGAGGCTGCTGCGTCAAATCCTTACGCCTGCTTGAAGCAGGCGTAAGGAGTGACGCACCACGTTATGTATGGGTGGCCTCTGTACATTGCAGGAGTTGCGTCGCACTTGCGACGCTACTCCAGCAATGCGCCGCCCGTACACCACAAGATGCGTCACGCATCTGCCCTTCCTTGCACCATGGTGCGCCGCATTGTAAATGCAGAGAAGAGGGAAAGGCTGGGTCCTGTCTCTGACCGGCTTGGACCACCCTTATGAAACAAACAAAAGAAAGTGCCGGACAGTCTGAATGAATACAAACAAATGCACACCTAGTATAATTAATTGCTAGGCAGACAAACCATTTGTGATTGATCACTTATATTTTATGAAAGAGTTTTTTGAAACGTTTTTTGGCATCAAGGGATACACACCACACTTACAGAAGTACACAAGTGCATTGAAACCAAAAACAATACATTAAATTACAATATACACATATAACAATTGTGATTACAAAAAACAACTGTGCTATGCCTCAAAAAATTATGTTGTGCTGAGGCACCAATCCTGAATGAAAAATGAACAAGTGGACAGAAAAATGAAACACTAGCCTACTTGTTTCCACCACCACTAGATACGTATTAATTTTGACATATGGTGCAACAAAATAGGAACACACAAAACTAAGCAGAAGTGTAGAATTTGTGCAAATTATATTCCTATTGTGCCCTGGTGTTTGCAGTATCTGGGTGGAGCAGGACGCGGACGCGTTTCGAACCCATTGAATAAGTTAGGGGTTCTCCTCAGGACAAGGATTGGGGGGTCGTTGTTGCTGTGAATTTAAAAAAATTGGTATCAATAGGATGTTGACTACCACCTCACTAGAACTAAAACACTGTACATAAACATATGAGTACCTTGTACTTGAAATGTCAGGATACTCCCTGTGGGTAATCCCTGTGGGTAAGATAATATAAACCCTAATTAGTCACTTTGACATATACGACATGTGGGCCTCCAAATGATCAAGGAAAGGTAGGCACGTACCTTGATGTATACAACACTAAAAAGTGTATAGGGTGCCGATGCGCATAAAATCAATGATTGCGAAGATTGTGCCTGGGAAGATAAACAACACTGTATATCAATAACCAAACTCCAAGCGCCCTGGTTTGGTTTTGCACATGTAGCTTATCACTGCCACAAAGGTAAAATTGGCTCCTACCTTGTTTGGCAGAAGTTCGTGACTGTGCACGAACTCGAGCGGCAGCCGCCGCTGCAGTTCGGCAACTGTGGGGACAAAGGGAAGCGGTGATCAGGAAAAGGCCGGGAAAGCGTGCACTGGCTCTCTTTTAGAAAAACCATGTTAGAGCGGGACTTACATTTTAGACGATTCAATCGGTCTGCACGTCGGACACACAAGCGGCAAGAAACTGGCAACGCGAGTGAGTTGGGGGCGTGTCCCAGTCTTTTTAACGCGTAATGCGTTAGCAATGGTCTGATGGGACATGTAGTCCGCTGTAACCCGAGCGCCCACAAATGCAATTGTGAAGCTCTGAGGGAAGTAATTCAGAAAGGGGGCAGCTGGAGAGGTGTATGTGAAATAAAGTGTCACTTCGTGATGTCATGTATTTATGGCAATCCGATCCTTGTATGGTCATGTTAGGGGAGGCGGGGGTAACGGGTACATCAGTACGTTTAAGAGTAAGGGTATTTTTAGACACATGAGCGACAAGCAGCAAAAGCAGACAATGGCTACAGGCAGGCTATCTAGAGATTACTCAGTTCATTAAGATCATTCAATCCCACCATGGCGGTGTTAAACCTCAAGATGAGGTAGGCCTCTTTCTGAGCAAGGCGGACATCTGGGTCCCCTCCAGCTCCCGGAGTGTTCTTGATGTTTGCTAGGATTGTCCACTTCAGATCATTAGATGAGTGTTCCTTTCGCAAAAAGTGGGATACCAGGGGCGCAGTCAAGACTTTATTGTTTATCCTAGATCTGTGCTGGATGATGCGTTGGCGCACCTCCTGGGTTGTTTTGCCAATGTAGACCTTTCCACAGGGGCAAGTTATAGCATATACTGCGTACTTGGTCTTGCAGTTCGTGAAATTATTATGGCGCCAGAATTTTTGACCATCCGTGAAGAGGGTTCCCTCTGTCGTCAGGTTACATACTGAGCATGTCCCACATTTGCGGTGACCCATGACCGGGCCCATATTGAAGAGGGTACCTTGTGATTCTTTTTTTGTGACGCCTCTTGTGGACGAGATCTGTTGGCCAATGCTTCTGTTTTTTTTGAGAGCGAACAGAGGTTTGCCGATGTGGGGTAGAATTTCTTCAATCAAGTGCCAGTTACTGCGAATTATTTTCTGTACCGGGTTGGTGTGGGGACCAAAGGTAGAGACTGGTCTGCGTCTCTACCTTTGGTCCCCACACCAACACTTTTTGCGAAAGGAACACTCATCTAATGATCTGAAGTGGACAATCCTAGCAAACATCAAGAACACTCCGGGAGCTGGAGGGGACCCAGATGTCAGCCTTGCTCAGAAAGAGGCCTACCTCATCTTGAGGTTTAACACCGCCATGGTGGGATTGAATGATCTTAATGATCTGAGTAATCTCTAGATAGCCTGCCTGTAGCCATTGTCTGCTTTTGCTGCTTGTCGCTCATGTGTCTAAAAATACCCTTACTCTTAAACGTACTGATGTACCCGTTACCCCCGCCTCCCCTAACATGACCATACAAGGATCGGATTGCCATAAATACATGACATCACGAAGTGACACTTTATTTCACATACACCTCTCCAGCTGCCCCCTTTCTGAATTACTTCCCTCAGAGCTTCACAATTGCATTTGTGGGCGCTCGGGTTACAGCGGACTACATGTCCCATCAGACCATTGCTAACGCATTACGCGTTAAAAAGACTGGGACACGCCCCCAACTCACTCGCGTTGCCAGTTTCTTGCCGCTTGTGTGTCCGACGTGCAGACCGATTGAATCGTCTAAAATGTAAGTCCCGCTCTAACATGGTTTTTCTAAAAGAGAGCCAGTGCACGCTTTCCCGGCCTTTTCCTGATCACCGCTTCCCTTTGTCCCCACAGTTGCCGAACTGCAGCGGCGGCTGCCGCTCGAGTTCGTGCACAGTCACGAACTACTGCCAAACAAGGTAGGAGCCAATTTTACCTTTGTGGCAGTGATAAGCTACATGTGCAAAACCAAACCAGGGCGCTTGGAGTTTGGTTATTGATATACAGTGTTGTTTATCTTCCCAGGCACAATCTTCGCAATCATTGATTTTATGCGCATCGGCACCCTATACACTTTTTAGTGTTGTATACATCAAGGTACGTGCCTACCTTTCCTTGATCATTTGGAGGCCCACATGTCGTATATGTCAAAGTGACTAATTAGGGTTTATATTATCTTACCCACAGGGATTACCCACAGGGAGTATCCTGACATTTCAAGTACAAGGTACTCATATGTTTATGTACATTGTTTTAGTTCTAGTGAGGTGGTAGTCAACATCCTATTGATACCAATTTTTTTAAATTCACAGCAACAACGACCCCCCAATCCTTGTCCTGAGGAGAACCCCTAACTTATTCAATGGGTTCGAACGCGTTGGCGTCCTGCTCCACCCAGATACTGCAAACACCAGGGCACAATAGGAATATAATTTGCACAAACCCTACACTTCTGCTTAGTTTTGTGTGTTCCTATTTTGTTGCACCATATGTCAAAATTAATACGTATCTAGTGGTGGTGGAAACAAGTAGGCTAGTGTTTCATTTTTCTGTCCACTTGTTCATTTTTCATTCAGGATTGGTGCCTCAGCACAACATAATTTTTTGAGGCATAGCACAGTTGTTTTTTGTAATCACAATTGTTATATGTGTATATTGTAATTTAATGTATTGTTTTTGGTTTCAATGCACTTGTGTACTTCTGTAAGTGTGGTGTGTATCCCTTGATGCCAAAAAACGTTTCAAAAAACTCTTTCATAAAATATAAGTGATCAATCACAAATGGTTTGTCTGCATTGTAAATGCGGCGCATCTGTGGTGCCGCAAGGAGGGAATTGCTTGACACATCAGTTCTGGCGCATCCCTGCTGATTTGCTGAGATGCGCTAGAACTCATAAATCTGCGTGTTAGTCCCTGATTTAAAGTTTTGACGGATGGTACTATGTCTATTAGGGTAGTGCAGGAAATGACCTCTGCGATTAGGATGGGCTATCTTCCATCAAATTTAGGGATGTCCACCTTCCTGTCTGTACCTCCAAGCATCCCTTCCTAGATACAAAAAGCATGATGAATCGCCGCTGTCGGTTTTGATGGCTGTTCAACAAACTTTTTTAAAGTTTTCTGAAAAAAAAAATAATGACCCACACTCCCTGGAAGTTTTCACCCAGGTTGTGGCGGGAGGGATTTTTTTCGGTCCCTAACTGCCAGGTTTTTTCTGGCAGTGACGAACAGAAAAAAAGACATTACTCTGTCTCTAAATGAGGCGGGTGGAGCCAGGGTTTGGGGGATAGGGCACTCTGCTGCATGTGTGATTGAGTACCCTGTCCACTAACCTCCAAGTCAAGTTCTCTGTCTGGCTGGAATAGGGATGACTTGCATCATATTCACAACCAGAATTAACTAGGAGACATACAGCCTGATTCATCATTGTTAAATCCGGTCGCAAAGGGCCAGATTCTGAGAATCTGGCCCTTTGCGAGCAGTATTTTTGCATTTGGGATTCATCATCCCAAATGCAAAAATCGCTATTTAAGAATTCGCATATTTGCGAGGAATAGCATTTAAGGAATCTCTATTAGAGATTCATTTGTAAATTGCGAATGCGCAAAAATTTCCCGCTATTTACCGCGAGGTCAAACCTCGTGGTAAATAGCGGAAACTTAGAAAAATGCATTTAAATGCATTTTTCAAAGTTTCATGTTACACACACACATGTCCTTGGGACATGTGTTTGCGCAACACCAATGTAGCATATATTTCAGGGGTGCTACAGGGTGTCCTTTGGACACCCCTGCACCCTTGAAATCGCAATTTCAATATGCGAATTGCTAATTGCGATTAGCACATTGAAATGTCTTCCCATTCATTCCTATGGGCCTTTGGGCCCATAGGAATGAATGGGGAGATATTCCTTAATTGCGATTAGCAATTTGCTAATCGCAATTAAGGAATAATTAGAAATCGCAATTTATTTAGTGTTTTCTTGGTGAATAGCATTTTGCTATTCCTTAATAGCGATTCCTTAATAATCGCTATTAAGGAACAGCAAATACTCACCTTGATGAATCAGGCTGATAATGTCTGTCAAGGGACAGACTCTTTTTTTAATCTTCATTTTTGCACACTTTTTTCAAACTAGCTTGAGTTGTTTCTGTGGTGCATGCTTTGCAGAGTTACTTGAAAGCGCCTTTCACATAAGCTACACAACAGGATTAGCTGAGAAAAGATTGTCATGTGGTCTGTGCAACAGCATCACAGGCAGTACTCTGCAGGGCCCTTTCGATTGTCTCTTGATTACATTCTGAAAGTGAACCATAATTGTGTA